>NW_015505585.1:581554-594063 GCF_001515645.1 Sinocyclocheilus grahami | reverse complement strand
AATCTTACTGATCAAAACCTTTTGACTGTGTATTAAAACATTTTCTAAAGTGCCTAAATGTCAAAATTAGTACAATATATTTGTTGAAAAATTCTAATACTGAACACACTATTGAATTATTAGGCTGTGACTCATATTATTTTTGTGTTGCTCTCTCTAGCTCCCTCCCTCCCTGTACAATAAATCCTTGTGAATATCTGTCTCTACTAATTTTTTTTTAGGTAACTTTACAATCGATAATGATGTCCTTTAGCACAATATTCTGAATGATGATAATAATGGGGTGCTACTGATATCCTAACAGATACTAGCAGTTTAATACTCAACTAGGTTAATAAAGACAAAACTATCTAGCGTATTTACAGATGAAACTGACCTGCACTTGAAGCTCTGAACAGGTCAGTAATTTCGCTACATTTCACTGCTTCTTCTGGCTGCTTCATCTCTTTCATCGAGTCGGAAAATTTTGACGGAAGCGCGGAACACACGTGAGCTGATTCATGTAGCGCAGGGCTGCCAGTCAAGACTAACCGATATATGATTTATTATCGATTTATTATCGAATGAAAAAATCGGAAATTATCACTTTGGTACCCTCTTTCATCGAGTCGGAAAATTTTGACAGAAGCGCGGAACACATGTGAGCTGATTCATGTAGCGCAGGGCTGCCAGTCAAGACTAACCGATATATGATTTATTATCGATTTATTATCGAATGAAAAAATTATCACTTTGGTACATTGAGATGGCATAAATATAAAATATTATATTAATAATTATAATAACAATAGTAAAATAGTTTTTAAAAAACAGGGCAGCGGGCCAAATCAGCCGCCAGGCCACCGGGAATTCTCCCGGTGCTCCCGATGGCCAGTCCGGGCCTGGTGATGGGCAATTTCTTCCATTAATGTCACCCATTCCCCAATATTACTTTAATAAAAAGGCATTACACTCTCGTGCCTGAATGTGCAGCCTTTAATTCCTCTGTCTGGAATAGGGTAGCCATTTCTATAACGTCAAAAAAGAGGACATTTTGGAGGATTCGTGAAGCCAGGACAAAAACTGGAAAATGATCCCAAAACAGTGACAAAAACATTTCCAATAAGGGATTATATTTTCCTCTTAAACTGACTTCAAGTGACAATTTTTTATGAGGGGCACATTTTATGAAAAGCACCATCTTTCATGAAAATTCATATGTTTGTTCAATAAATGCAATTAGAATAATAAGACACTAAAGGGCTGTTTCCAATCAAATTAAATCAATATGAACAAAATCCATCTTTGCACTACAGAAGTGGCACACAAGCTGCATCTGAAGTGACATAGATGTATTTATACAGACTGTTTAAAGCTAATCAGATGCCATAAGTGTATTTACACTGCAGTTGCAATTGCATAAATAATGTTAGGAGATTAATTTGTTAAATATAAAATATACTGAGTATAGAACTATGAAAAGATATTTTAAATATGAAACTGAGACTACCAGTTGGTGGTGAGAAGTCATTGTTTCTTTAATGAGTAAATCATTGACAATCATTCAAATTGTTCAGAACAGCTAATTCTTTCAGGAATGAAGCAAGTGACTTGCTATTTTTGGAACCGCATACTAATATACTACTCTTGCCACTTATGCCATAGAAAGATATGCTGAAAATAGTAAGAGTAGTATGCTAGTACTGAATGCAGTTTTAAATTTGAATCAGTGAATCATTGACTCTAAAACATTGAATTATTCAGGAACAAAACACCACTGGGTTGATCAGAGATTAAATGATTAGCGAAATAGAGCAAAACAGTCCATATTGTGAATATTATGTCTAAAATGTACATCACTTAATATTAACTTAAACATAGCATTAACATTTTTATTTATTTGTATATCATTGAATTAAGTATAAAATAGTGATCTTAAAAGGAGGACAAATGAGCATCCGTCTCAAGTGTGCGCCGGCAGACGGACATGGTATTTCAAAACTGGATTGTCCAACCTAAAACCTGACGGATGGCCACCATAGTCGGGACACAGATTCAGTTAGCTGAACTTATCGCTTTATATCAGTAAGGTTAAAACATTAAAACCCGGAGCATGTGTGTGTATTTACACAGTGGTGTTTGCTTCTTAAATATTAAAGTGAGCCTGAGCTGTACAACACGAGCAGAGGTTTCTGACCCCCAACAGGCAGAGATTAAGCGAGAGAGGTGGTGAAGTAAAAGTCAGGAAGCTTATAGAAGCAGCCAGGGGTTAGATGTTGACAGGTGGACTGTTGCAGTGTATAGCATTTGTTTCCACAACGTTGTAACGTTTTGTAATGCTGACTGCACAGAGCGCTCCGATGATGCTTTAGCTGTGACGTCCCTCAGGCTGCAACTGCGAAATCCTCCCACTGTCTCTAAACTGTGTTCCTGGCCCGGCAGCAGCTATCATTTAGACTCATAGTCAAAGGATGGAGGCTATTTTAGAGCTGTCTTCAGTCTGTGTATGGCAGGAAAATAGCACAGCTGCCATCTCTGGGACTGGTGATCAATCTTCCCTTTAAACTATACAAGTGTGTGGCCTTGCAGCTCCCATGCAGAGAGAGGAAAAAAATATTAGACTGAAAATGTGTGAAAAATAGCCGGATATATCCTCAAAGCTAAATATATGGGCACTGTTTCATCTGTAGTTCATCCGCATGTCCATTGATTTTCAGTATGGAAGTGACGCTGTGGGAAAACTTTGTACTGGTAATTTCACAGGGACTGAATAATGAAACAATTTCATAGCAGCACCAAACAAGTGTTTGTTATGTTTTTATTATTTTTATTTTTTTTTATAATGTTGACATTATTTGTACTATTTGTGACTATATATTTTACAGATTAAATGTATGTCTCAAAATGTGACTTTAAATCTTTACAATTGTGACAGTATTCCACTGTGTGATAATTTCATATTTAATTTATTTTATATTTGTATTATACTTTGTTTTATTACTTGGATGCAAAATACAGGCCATGCATTATTTTATTGATGTTTTATTTTATGTTTTATTTATAGTCATTAGATGATGACTTTGGCCCTGTTTCCACCTGGTATTCCGATGCATTTTCGTTGATACAGTCACAAGTGGTTAATGTTACGCTGCTTAAAAGTGAGCAGGAAAGGAAGTGAATGCAAAGGATATGGATAGTAACAACGATTTTGATTGTAATCCGTGTGATCCGTGTGTTTTGGTACGAAATAGTGAAGTTTGAATCGATTGTTTTGATGCGTTTTCTCAAAACAGGTCCCACAGTGATCATGTGTTAGGTCAGTGTGCGGCAAGTATTTATCTTTTGTGGCTGTTTGAACATATTTGACCAGCGGTCCGGTTGCATGCAGTTTTGACTACCTATGGAAGTAGTCAAAAGTGGGCAAGCTCAAAACATTTTAGATCCTGTTTACAACTGTATTTAGTGAAAGCGCATCATAATGCCAGGTGTAAACAGGCCCTTAGTTATGATTTGTTGTAGTGATGTTGACATAATACTTTTATCTTGACAAAACAAGTTATCAAATTATCTTAAATAATAGAAGGCCTCTGTTCTCAGCAATAAAGTATAACTATTATTCTGGTACAGTTAACCTGATTATATGTTTTAACCTATATTTTAACTTCATGTTTTGTAAGTACCGTCTAAAAGAGGGTCTGGCAAAATGTGATAAATGGTTCATCCTAAACAAATTACATAGCTGAGAAAATAAAGATGTGACCTGTTCTACATTAGGTATTTTTATTAATATAATAGAATTTCTTTGTGAAGAATGGCACAGTGAACACTCCACAATTCAGGTACAGGGTGCTTCGGTTCAGGTTCAGGTGCAAGTGGGTTTCTGCACAATTTATCTCACCATGAACAGAAATTGAAAGAAGCATTGCTGATGATATGCTTGCCTGTTATTCCTAAACTTATTTTTCTCTGGTTGAGTTGGAATCTGGCAAAGTGTGTGTGGGGATGTGTGTGAGGGGTGAAGTGTGATTGTACATGACGTGCATGTAATACTGGTGCGGGCTGAGCTCGAGGCTGAGATATGGATGGGATAATACTGCTGCTGGAGAAGAAGGCCCGTCACAGTCACTCTTAGTTGATGCCTGACTCATACACACACACACACACTAAACACTTTCACAAGTACAGCAGTGGGAAGTGAGCATTTATCAGTGGACGCTGTGACGACGCTCTGCCACATTATTCCACATTTTCAGTCTGGAGAGTCGCTGCTTGGATGGCTTTGTCAGCTTCTTGTTATCTACCTTGGCTGAGGAAATTATTCTCCATTCTTTTCCTTCGTTCTTTTGTCATTACTTAGGAGATATTTTATTTTATTGCTGACAAAGTGATTGAGTGAGGATTTGGAGTACCAATACCTTTGCATATCCTTGCACACATTCACAGTGAAGGTCATTTCCTGAGCATTGTGCCAGACACTGCACTAGACAGTGGGTCTGATCAGGCTTTATTTTAATTTGAGACATGTTTAATCATGTGCTTTCTTGTTTAACAGTAGCTTTCAACATTAGGTCTAGTAAGCAACTTAAATCAGATATTCTATGTAAAACTGCTTTTTCATCTGTATTTTTTGCGAAGTGTGCTATACATATGCAACTAAATTTAATGTTTTTATCTTCAGGTTGTCCTTCTTCTGCTAAGAATCCTGATGGAGCCTGAGCCGGTGCGGGCGTGCCCGGCGGGCTCCATCACATAGCTTTCAGTCTGCAGTTCTGTTAGATTCTGAGAAGATGAGAATGTGAGCTAGAACGCTCCTAAGGACACCCTAAGTTCGTGCCAGGCTTCGGCCCTGACTTTCCATTCACCGAGATCCTCTGACTCAAACTGGTTCTTTTTTTCATAAACCAACTTCAGCAAAGATCAACTTGAGCCTTCAGATTGCATCAGGACTCTCTTTCAGACAGACAGTATCACACTTGACGTTGTTCATTGTTTGCTCATAACTGGAGTCCCTAAACATGCAGATTTATGCTACATGCTCCGAGTAGTATTGTACAGTAAGAAAGTTATTTTCCTTAACCAGGAAATTAATGTTCTTATAATGAACAAACAGTTGACACTGAGAGGTCAAATGAATGCTTACAGCGGATCTAAATATTTATAATTAATTATAACTAGTTATGATTAATTATTCATATTTCCCCTTTGAGCTGATTAGCTACACCTGATACACTCAAAAATGCATCATGTTATGGACAAGTTTCTTGTAATGTTCAATGACAGTATTATATGACAAAATGACAATAAAGTACCATAAAAGTAAGACTATACGCTCTGTTCCAACTCTTCTAAGGCCATGCAATAGCTTTGACGGAAATTATACAGTGTGACACACTCGACAACTGATGTGACCAGCATGCTTAATATACATCTACATTATCCTTTGCACATATATTCTGCAGCTTTTAGCTTTAATTTAGTCTGCACACAGTGTTTATTATATGATTGTCAGCAGTTTGTAATGGGTTTGTGCAGTAGAAGTCAACACACTGAAAAGATTTATGCATTGTGTTTAACCTTTTACCCCCAGACTATGATAATCTGCAGGTCACCCTCATAACCCTAATATCTTCTTTGTGGTGTCCAGCTGGACACAGTTGCTACAGTCATTACATAAAAACTGCCACTGTTACTCTTTGTATGTCATTTTGCTATGCTAAAAAAGCCACCAGAATAGTGTGTGAGTGGTTGTCAGACAAAGTTTCGCCCTGGGACCTACAGTTTGGATGGCACTTGACCTTTCTTCTCGTATGGCCGCCTGTGTACTTTTTTGGCCAGACGGCTTGTGTTAATTGGCTCTCGTGGGGCGAAATGACAGCCAGCACTCTCTTTTCCCTCTTGAGCTCTCTCTTTTTCCTCTCAGGTCTCATCTGGGAAGAATTAGACTGCATTAAACACTTTGGCAGCTTGAGATATCGGAATAAAACTCAAAGATTCCTGTCCAGACCGGATGGCTTCTTTGTGGTCTTATAAATCACTCAGGATTATGCTGATTAGCCGAGCATGTATGGCTCTGTCCTTGAAAAAGATCCGACATTAGGGGATGTTAAGGGCACTCAATATGCATGCGGATACTTGCGCTTATGGATGTAGTGTATAATTCATTATGTTGTTTCTGTATGACTGAAAGACCATTTGCCTGAGGAAATGGAGGTGAGTTAATTCTGTCGATTTGTCATCTAAAACAACCCTGTCAGGGTGTTTAAGAATCTGAATGTGCAAAGAGCGTCCTGTCATTGTAGGACAGACGAATCAGCGAGTTGGAATTGATTTGTCTGTGACCGTATCGTTCACCTTGTCCTCCGAGCTCAGGGTCAGAGCGCGGCAGATGCAATACCAATGCTGTCAGTTGCAGGAGGTCAAGGTTTAAATGCTTAAACATGCATTTTATCATCTTTCACACACAGTCTACAGTGATACACACTTGTTTACACGACAAAAGCTGCACATATGAGAGAACTATGTGTGATATTTTAATGAGAGTAACAATAACTGTAATCCCACCAAAGCTGAAGTCTGTTAGCGTAATGTTTACACGATGTATCTCGCACTTCTAGTAAGCAAATATGTCATCAAATTCTCTTTCTGGAAGCTAAAAGCATTACACATTTTTGTACAGCTGTCTGTTTACTCCAGCTAACAGCAGTAATTAAGTAAAACTATTAAAATAATAAGCTGCTGCTATGGTTTCATTACGGTTAAGTATCAGATATGTGTGCGTTCTTCCTACACCATCACATAAAGATTTTTTTTTTGTCAGAAACATCTGTTCCTCTTCTTTTCACTGTTAAATCCTGATTTGATCACATCTCACATTTTGAAGGTTTTCCAGACAGGCTCTATATTATGTCTGTAAGACGCAACCTTGTAAGGAATGAAGTCTGTAAGCGCCCAGGCTGACAGGTCAGAGGAGACGCTACTGACTTGAGCAGCGCCTGTATGTGTGGGTGTGTTTACACTGCGCATCAGCAGGAGTGCTAACTCAGCCCATCTCTTCCCTTTACATTTACATTTTAGCCATTTAGCTCACACTTTCCATTAGTATAGATGAGAAATGGAGGAATTAGTTAGGAAAATATGGGATGTTGGTGGAGGATTCCTGTGTTTTCATCAAGGGGGTGCTTGAAAATCTTCTTAAGCCCCATGTTCAGTACATGTTTCTTTAAATGATTGCAACCAATTCAAATGTTTGAAAAGTATCAAAGACACATGACACTGACACATGGTCACAGGAGCACATGGTGTGAGAAGGCGAGATTATTTGCTTTAGTAATCTTATTTAAAATGACATGAACTGTACATGAAAATATGCGTGTGTGTGTGAGTGTGTGTGTGTGTGTGTGTGTGTATGAAGGTGTAGAGAAGACTTTTGTCAGATTTTATGAAGTTTTTTTATTATTTTGCATGTTCAGAAATTCAGTTTTTCTTTTTGTTGCCTCAGGGCAATGTTGTGCGATAAGGGGTAAGGAAGCAGGGGTCCACAGCTCCCATCCCTAACCAGGATGTCTACTTGGACAAAACCTCACACTGACAAATAATGGGTGACAAAAAGGGAAGAAAGTAGCACCCAATATGATGTGCAAAAAGTGTAACATACACCTGTTTCACAGCAGAGAAGAAGTGTTTTTTGAAGTTTCGCTCAGTGTGAAATCTCATTACATGAAGTACAATATGACATGACACACTACATAATACAAACCTATGCCTAGGGTTGGGTATTGTTCGGGTTTTTTTCGATACCGGTGCCAAATCGATACTTTTAAAATGGTTCCGGTGCCTGAACCGATACTTATTAAAAAATAAATAAATAAAAATTCCCCAAAAAATGATGGATTGGCCATTAACACTATAAACACATGATGTCCATTTCATTTATACTGGATGCCAGAGGGTGCCCTCACACAGAGAATCCACATATCCAGTCACAGAAGTAGTGGAACTCATGACCCTCCAGGAAATCCCTTATATGGACAAAGGCATCGCTATTATATCTGTAACTGAGTAAACTGAACATATGAACGTTTTGAATGATAAAACAAGGAAAATAAACACTCGACTGCGACAATATAGTTTATCTGTGCTATTCAAGCCATCTCTGGTATTTTCATAATAATTAAGTATATTTATAATCCATTGCTAATCGATGTATTCTTTTTAAAGTAGCCTATGGAACATATTTTCTGCCTCATTCTGTGACAAGAAGCCACATCTGATCACAAAAGGAAGCATTTGACTGGTGTTGTGGAGTAAAAAGGCTATAATGTTCTCTTTTGTTGAACAACAGGTTTAGAAAGGTGAATACAAGGGAAGTTTAGCTTTAGGCATTTTAATTTAAGCATGTTTAGCTTAGTTAACGGAAGGCTACCTGCTGCCATCAGAACAAGTGTAATTACTGCAGCTCCTCAGATGCTCTCATTTCCCTGGTTGTGCTTTTAAGTCGGAATGTGAAAACAACATGGACACTCGCGTTACTACAAAGATTTGTTGGATTTGTATTATTAGAGTTTTCCGACTTGAGTTCACAAGCATTTTCTCAGTCGAGAAATAATTTTTCACGTGCGGTTCCTGGTGATGATGCTTCTTACGTCCGTTTCGGAGAACCAGAGGACAAATATTTCAATCGAAAGCTCAGGCATGGCACCGAAAATCTGTGTTCTGATTCAGTTCTAGTACATACCGGTTACATAGGTACCGGTGCCATATTGGTACCGGGTTTCGGTACCCAACCCTACCTATGCCTGTATCAAATCCGATATATCAATGTGTTTCAAGTGTTTTTCCCTTTTTATTGAATGATTTCTTGACATTTTTGAAAAAAGATTTGTGATTTTTGTATTGCTCTCTGAGCATTGTCTTATGATAAGTGAATTAAGAATTTTCTCTATGATTCTGCAACATCGTTGCACAACGTTACCCTAAGGCAACGGAAAAAAATATTTTGGGGTGGTCAAAAAATGTTTTGTCAATAAAATGTTCCCAAATAAACCACGAAATGATGTGGGATCATTTTTATCATGTACCATCAAAATCTGTGCAGTAGAGGGTTCAAATCAAGAGTCGAAGTTTGGTTGATTAACCCCTGCTGAAAAATGTAGTAACTACACCATTAAGCTGCTGAAGTGCCTTTTGGCTGCTGAAAGTTGCTAAAAATAAATAATAATAATAATAATAATAAAGGCTAAATGCAAAAACATTAAGCACTCTTACAGACCCCAAATTTTTGAACAGTAGTGTGTTTCATAATATCGGTTTATGTGTTGATGGCAAAAAAAAGTTTTTTTACATTACAGCTCAAGCACTAGCAGGACAGTCACTAGTGAGGGACTTCTGTGCTGTCATGATGTAGTTTTCTCGTGGCTTCGGATTCACATAATTTCTGTGACTATGACGAAATAATGTGTGCTCATGAGCAAAGATAGCAGTGGGCAGCTTTCATTTGAATTGTGCTTTCACGCTAATTTGCCCTGTTTAGTACATCTGGCCCTAATGAGATAATCATGACACAAAAAAAGTTGAAATTATGACATAATTCATAATTATGAGATAAATATTCATGATAAATGAAGTCAAAATTTTTGTCAGTTGCAATAGTTTTTTCTTAATATTCTTTGTATAGTATAATTTCAAATGTTTATCTAATAGTAATGACTTGTTATAATTATGTTATATGTTATAATTATGATTTACCAAACCATGTTTTTCTATTCTTATGTGGCAGAAGTGGTCGTCCATAGGAAGTTGCCTGTAAATGAGTGTTAATGTCTGGTTTCATTGCCTACTTGTTATTCAGCATGAATGATATCATATAAGCATGCATATCTCACACAAAAGAATATGATGCTTTTATACAGTATCTTGACTGTTTATAACACTCGTGTGTCACGTCTCAAAGATCCCAAGGCCGTTTTAATAGCTTGAAAAATTGAGATTGAGAGTCATCATGTTGATACTTTATTAGTTTCTCTCATGAGAATTCATTCTAAGCAATAACATGATTCAAACGTTCTCTAAAAAAAATGTTTCTTTATGTTTGGGGTCTCAGAGACTCCATAGACATAACATGAAAAAATTCATGAAACTAATGTAATTGTTTGTAATGATTATTGAAATTATTGTAATGATTTTTTTACTGTGTATTTTTGCTGTGGTTAAACTGACCCCAAACCGAAAACACATTATTGATACAGAAACCCATTATTTATTTTATTTAGTCATCTTATTAAATGTATTTATAATTATTATTATTTAATATAATGTTGTACTATAAATTTAATCATAATTGAATTATACTTTATAGTTTATGTAAGAAATAATTGACGACGGGCCATTTAATTATTAGAGTATAATGCACACCCTAGGTGGTTATGCGGCCACGACACGAAGCACATTTTTTTGTATTAATTTTTAGTAATTCAATTGACCAGAGTCAATTATTCAGCTTATACTAGTTACCACACCTCAAGACGTTGTTCCGATGTTGAATTTCAAGACATTTTTCAGGTTTATGTCCTTGAAACGCTCTTATGTGTAGGATTTATTTCTTACACATCTCATCCCATGCCTCTGCTTCAAGACCAGCTGAGTTATTACCTAGCCAGTTAGACATGGCATGTACCTTTTAAGTTGATAAATATTTACTGATAAAATGAGTAAATGTTACAGGTGTATGTTACACATTTTGCTGACAGCATGTTTTTGTGCACGTGTTTGTTTCCGTGTGAGCGAGTGTGTGTCAGTACTGAATGTGTGTGTGTTTGAATGGGAGAGAGCACGAGAGAAAGAGTGCTTATATTATATCTTGTTATATAATTTATTTATCTTGTTGTTTTCTATATTCATTTGCTTTGTCCAGGGCCGGCGCTAGCTATAGGCAGAGCAAGCGATTGCCTAGGGCCTCGGGCTTTGAGGAGGGGCCTCCATAACCGTAACATCCCCTATATGCTAGCCTCAATTGTTCATTGGATAGTGTTGAATTGTCACTCATCTGCAATTAAACCAATTAATGTTGCAGTTTCAAAGTGGGTCCCACCTTCTGAATGTCTGTGTAACGAATGCATCCTTCAGGTGCTGCGAACTGTGCGATGCAAACGGCTAAATAGACACGCAAAGAAGTACAGCTCCTAACGCAGGTGTGTGAGTTGTCGTCATCTATTTTAGAGTGATTGCAATGTATTCTAAATATAAACTTGTTCTGTCGATCAGCGTCATTTCTGGAAAGATCATTCACCGCTTTATTACGAGTTTAAAAGAACGCGAGCGCCGTTGGCTGACTATCAAAATAGCTACAAAAGTAAAAGCAGATAAGTTTGTATTCAAAGTTAAAAAAGCAAATACACTAGAACATTTTTTTGATGTTTCAGATTTGTGTATCTTCTAAATTATTTAAAAGTTATATTATTTTTAAACAACTTCTTAATAGTCAACAAATCCTGAAAAAAAGTATCACATGTTATAAAATAAACATTAAGCACTCTTTCTGACATTGATAATAAATCAGCATATTAGAATGATTTATGTAGGATTATGTGACACCGAAGACCGGAATGATAATGATACTGAAAATTCATCTTTGATCACAGAAATATATTTTAAAGTATAGTCAAATAGAAAACCATTATTTTAAATTGTAATAATATTTCACAATATTATTGTTTTTTTTCCCTGTATTTTTGATCAAATAAATCCAGGCTTGATGAGCATAAGAGACTTTATTCAAAAACATTAAAATAGTAACGTGTCCAAACTTTTGTACTGGATAAGTAAAATATGCAAAATTTAAAATTAAATGTTGTATAAACAAAAAGGTTAGGGATCATATTTGTTTCAAGTGCTTTTTATTGGGGGTGGGGGGCCTCCAACATGAATTTTGCCTATGGCCTCCTAATGTCTAGAACCGGCCCTGCACTATTTGTGGGATTTGGTTCTTTTGTTGTTGTAGGCTGTAAGGACCTTTGAAATAACTGAAATCATTTGGCGAAGTGATATGGATATGTAATGAGGTCAAGACCTGCCTGGAACTACTTTAGCCATGCGTTTCCCTGAAAATAACTGCACACCTTAGAACCAGAGGTGGACTTAACCATTAGGCAAAGGTAGGCGACCGCCTTGGGCCCCCAAAAGCCAAGGGCCCCCTAAAATGCTTTTTATATGCGAGATGCGTGTTTACTGCGGACGCACAAGTGGTTGCTGTGGTGTTACCACGACAACCGTCTGTGCATCCGTGTTGAACGTGCTTCTTAGCAAAAAGTAGGGCGATGTAGAAAATGGGGACGGAATCCCAGAATCTATTCATAAAAACGGAATTTACTGTGTAACGCGGAATGTGACGGAATGAACGGCGCTGACGTGCGTTTCGTTTGCTATTTAAGCACGCGCAAGTAGCTAAATAGTATTTTTGCCATTGAATATTCACATACACTAGTCCATATCGCGGTTTGATTGAAGTGTACTGAATTGCATTTGATTTATTCATT
>NW_015505585.1:561659-581499 GCF_001515645.1 Sinocyclocheilus grahami | reverse complement strand
ATTCATGTTTTTGCCTTCATTTGATTACCAGAAAAATGAAAATACACAACACAGTAAATAAAGTAAATAAAATTTTAATTAAAATTTCATAGGGCCCTATTATTGTATACAAATTAATAAATTAAGTTGTTTTTATGAATTCAATTAATTAGATATGTTTTTGATTAAACCATTAAAATGGAATACAGAAAAATTTAAATGGAAAGCACAGAATTTGGGCCCTAAGAATGTAATTTTTGTTAAACATTTAATAGGCCTAAATTGCTGTTAAATTAAACAAGTTTCATGATTTTAATTAATTAGACATGTTTTTTGTTCAAATTTAATATAATCATCCAGAAGAATTAAAAAGAAAAAAAACTGAATCCAGAAAAATTAAAACGGAAAAACAGATTTTGGAAAAAATTAAACTTGGGCGAATTTAGGAAAAATAAAACAGATTTCATAGGGCCCTACAAATATCATGCATCCGAAGCTATAATTTTAATACAAAGCAACAGTGCATATTATATAGGGCCTATTTAAATTTTTTTAAATGGCGCTCACTCGTTTTTGTGAAAGACCCAAGAAGGACCATGCACAGTCACTTTCCACACAGGCACACTTCATGTTTGGTTGAAATAATCCTTAAGCATGTAAATGTATAATTTCCTTCAGTTTAATTTAAATGTGCAATTAAAATAAATAAAAAATAAATGTATATTTTAAAGTTTAGAATTAGACATCCTTGCGTTATGTAGACAATTGCATAGTGAAAATTACCCCAACGCACCACTTAGTGTCCAACCTACTCTAATACTATTATAACCTGTTTAAATGTGAACAAGGGATTTACAACATTAAAGAAATACTTTATTTATAACATGTACATGAAAAGTCTAAAAGATTAGACACAAATGTGGGACACGGTCGTGCAGCAGCGAGCAACAGTGAAAGGAACCTCAAGGTTGTAAATGTGTGAAATTGTATAGGGCCCCATTCCTGTATTTTGCCTGGGGCCCCCAAATCACTAAATCCGCCCCTGCTTAGAACGTTCATCAGCCAATCAGATTCAAGCATTCAGTAGCCCCGTAGTTTAAAATAAATTATTTTATTTTATGCACGCATTTTGGGACATAAAAACAGTACAAAAAATTGTATTCTCAACAGAAAGAAGTCAGGGAAAATGTAGGGAGAGAAAAATCAATGAGTATGAGAATGAGGAAATGAAATCAGAGAGGACATTAACAGATGGTCTCTGTCTCGCTCTAGATTGCCCCCTTGTGGATGTTTCGTAGAATAAATAATAAGGAAAATCCATGCCTTGCTCACACAGACTCTCTCACTGTTTATCTCACAACACACACCTCTGTCTGCAGCTTCATGCAGCCATCGATTAGTGATTTCATGTTTAGTCTGGGATGTGAGGGGTTGTTTCGCTCTTTGAAGTGAAGTGCTGGAGGAAATGAGTCCATGCTCCACCAGCACTGCGTCAAGCAGTAGCACTTCAAGATAACACTTTCAATGTCAACAGATGGCCCACTGATATAATGGGATTCTTCCATAAGTATGTTAATAAGCGAATATTTAATCATGCTCTCTGTCAGAAGCTTTTTAAGGACTTAAAATAAAATTCAAATGAATGCGATAAATATTATAGCATGGTGGCCCCTGCTTGTCAAATAATATTGTGAAAGGATCATAAATGTGGATATTTTACACAGATATGTCGCAAGTGAATATGTATATATAATTGTTTAATTACTTTCAAATTGTATGTTTTATATATTATTTAAGTAACTATTCATTATTATTATCACTATTAGTTGTTTTACATCTTTCTATGTGATGTTTTATTTGCTTATATTAATTTGAAATGACATATTAGAAGTTATAAATAAACAATCAGACTAAAGTAGGACATTTGTTATAATTTGGAATTTTGGGAGGATCCATTTGTTTTAAGGAAATAATTATCTTGCATTTATTTTATAATTATAATTATTTTGTGCCATTACTGCTTGGTTTGAGGTCATTACTGTATTTGTATTTATCTCAATATCTATGCGACTGTAAATGATTGAATATTGCAGGTTTAGCACCTGGCAGTGGTCTGGTAAAGAGACGGTAAAGCAGCTTTCACATTGGAAACATGCAGAATTTGCAGTTCCATCTTGGGTCCCATCTGTTGCAGGATCACAGACCGTATCTGTGTGGCATTTGGGCTTGACCTGAAAAAAGTTTGCGAGACAAACCTCATGCAAATCCATGGTTTGTGAAAGGGCTTTTTTTACTGCCAGATTCAAGGTGGTGGCAAAGGCAAAAGATTAGCACACAGAGTCATGTTGGAAGCATGGTCTGTTCTGAGTCTTATCTCTTATTCCCCATGACTCCAGCAAAACATTCCTGGCCTCTTTAATGTGCTTAACTGTGTATGTTGAAGAAAACTTAAAAACCGTGGGCGGCGTTGACTTTTTTGCTCAAGTAATGGCAAGTTACTGCAAGATATGCATTCACAATGTGTACGATATTCACACAGGTCCACACCTCTAATTTTAAATTCAGAAGATTTGCAGTCATCATGTCAGCCATCACAATTCTCTGGTTTGCTAGAATCTTGCTGTAACTACTTCATACTGTAGTTAAGTTTTAGCTTTTAAACAAAGGATTTGAATTACTTATCCACACACTTGCCATTCGAAAGCCTGGTGTCAGTAAGATTTTTATTTTTTTTTTTTTAAGAAATCTGTTATTTTATTCCACAAGAATACAGTAAATTGATCAAAAGTCTAAGTAAATTGTTTTTAAAAAAATTAAATACAATTCGTTTTTTACTTTATATTCCTCAAAAAAAATCTGTGATAATAAGAAATGTTTCTAGAGTTTCAAATCAGCATATTAGAAGGATTTTTGAAAGATCATGTGACATTGAAGACTGGAGTAATGACTGCTGAAAATTCACCTTTGTCATCAAGTATATAAAATTTTTAGATACTTTAAATAGAAAACAGTTATTTTAAATTGTAATAATATTTCACAATATTACGTTTTTTAATGTATTTTTGGTCAAATAAATGCATCCTTGGTGAGCATAAAACTTCTTTCAAAAGCATTTTAAAAAATCTTACCAGTGTTGTTGTTGTTTTTTGACAGCCATGGTGAATTAGTATTATTTATCCTAACACTTATTATAAAAGTTGTTTTTCCTTATATGTTTCCATTATTAACTCAACTGTTTACATTCTTTTTCATCCATCTATATTTGTAAGTTAGAGTGGATAAAAGCATCAGAGAAATGAATAAGTTTACTTTTCTGTCTTCAGTATCATCATGTATCACCACCTACAAGAAGACTCCTCCGCCGGTACCTCCTCGCACCTCCACCAAGCCCTTCATCTCCATCACGGCCCAGAGCAGCACTGAGTCTGCACAGGACGCTTACATGGACGGTCCCGGGACGCTGTGCGAGCCCGTCCTCCACTCTGGCCTGAGCAATTCCACTGAGAGCATTGACAGCATGAAAGCGCTGACGGCGGCCATCGAGGCAGCCAATGCTCAGATCCACGGCCCTGCCAGTCAGCACGTCAGCAACAGCACCGTCACCATCAGCACTACACCCCCCTCTCCGCTGCCCATGCCCATGCCCATGCCTGTGCCCATCCCCATCCCCATACCAGCCCTGGAAGACATCCGCAGGGATGTGCTCAGGAAGAGCAGGTGCCTTTCTATTGGCATCCAGGTGAGTGAGATTCTGCGACGTTTTCATTGTTTATTCTACTCAACACTGCTGAGATGTTCCTGCTGGCTATTAGAACACCATTTAGTTGTAATATCCACTTTAATGTATTTATCAGATGTTTGTACACAAGATTCTTAAAATATATATTCATACAAGTTCAGTCTTATACAAGCTGGTCTTTTTATTTCTGTATACAAACCCACACAGGGTGAGTTGGAGATTTGTTTCCTTCTACCTGAGGTAGATGATTCTTCAAATGAGTGTGGAGGTGGCTGGTTTACTGTGTAATGTGTTTAAACAGGTGGATGGGCCTGAGGACCAGGAACTGGAGGACCAGTCCAAATTTCAGTCAGTGGGGATTCAAGTTGAGGAAGAGCATGGGTGAGTCTATGTGTGTGTTTGTGTGCTCTAAAACAACTGTTTCGGACAAATAGCACCCCAAAGTCACTTTCACTATAGTAATACTGTGAAATATTATTATTACAATTTAAAATAACTGTTTTCTATTTAAGTGTATTTAAAAATTTAATTTATTCCTGTGTTGGCAAAACTGAATGAAAACTCTTCGGCCATTACTTCAGTCTTCAGTGTCACATGAGCCTTCAAAAATTATTATTGTATGCTGATTTGATGCTCAAGAAACATTTCTTATTATTATCAATGTTAAAACAGTTGTGCTGCTTAATATTTTTGTGGAAACCATGGTACCTTTTTTAGGATTCTTTGATGATTAGAATGTTGAAAAGAACAGCATTTATTTGAAATAGAAATCTTTTCTAACTTAATAAATGTCTTTACTCTCATTTTGATTAATATGCATCCTTGATAAGTAAACATACTAAAGTAATTTCTCTCTCAAAATAAAATCAAATAAAAAATCTAGTGTATATAACACTGTTAGTCTGTGCTGTTTGTTTGATTAGCATCCAGTGATTCAGGGCTGAAACCATCATAGACACTGAGGATGCCCACAATATTCAAATTAATGGTCAATTTTTCTTTTTTTTAACAAAAATAAAATATTCCACATTTGGTCACTCCATTCTTTTATATTTGGCTACACCATTGCAGTTATGGGTCATCATGTTGACTCCATGTTAAAATCCAAAATTACCAAAAACAAGTCCTGTCATCACCTTGCCTTTGTGTCCTTTATTGCTCCACTTCCTCTCAATTAATTAACTTGGTCTAAAATGTGTCTAATCTGTGTGTTTTATAAAATTGATTCAATCTACAGATTAATGCAGTAGTTCAAAGTTCATATTGTTGCTTTCTGAAAAGTATTGTTTATCCTCTTGAGCTGTCATATTGCACACTGCATATGGTGAGAGAGTGCATTAAATCAATGATTTAGAAACTCTGTACTATGGAGACACTTTTACTTTTATTAAACTTATTGAGCAGGGACCGTATTATCCCAGAGTGCTAAAGCTGGCACACCATGGCTCTTCTCAAAACTGCCTAGCTAGACAGTATTTTTAGGCACCATAGACGTGCTCCTGATGTCACGAATTGTAGACAACAGATATTGCTGCACCCTAAAAAGCCTAATTTTGCCTAAAGTTGAAGTACCACTACAACTTTTTTTTTTCGATAAGGCAATCCCACAATTAATTGTGACAAGCTCAGCAAAACAGTTTCATCAAAAATGATGGAACAAAACTTAAGGATAGTTTAAATGTTTATTATTTCATTACTGAAAAGTGTTGACAGGAAACCAGCTTTAAAAGATGCATTATTTTGTATCATTTTATTAAATTATCACTAGCTGTGTGCTTTAAATGAGTCTCTTTTGGAGGCCACTTGTGTGGTGCTTTTTGTCTGCCAGATACATGGCTTTTAATGATATTTGTGCCTACAAGAGCATCTCAAACAATTTAATATTGTGTTATACATGGTGTCTATGTAGACAGTGGCTCATGTAGACAGTACAGCTCATGTTTTAAAGACAGAAACTGTGACTACTGCGTATGAGTCAGTGGCATTTAAGACTACTTGCACATGATAATGAAGAAAAACGTCTCTAGGTTACGTATGTAACCATGGTTCCCCGAGGGAACGAGACGCTGCGTCTCTTGGCCATACTCCCTGCATCCCTGCAGGCGCTACTTCATCGAAGCTGGGTGGCGCCTGGCCGGATGCGCCTTTTATGCTTTCTGGTGCTGACGTCACCCGCTGCTGACGTCTCGCAGCTCCATTGGACGGATTAGACACGTGCTTCAGAACGTGGTCACGCAGGGGGCGTTCCCAAAGCGAATCTCGACGCAGCTCGAGTTCCTGAAGGGGAACTGTTTTTTTTTAATCCGTCAAGAAATGTGTTTTCTTGTGAGTTTTTGTTTATGCATGTTTTGTATAGTTAAAAACATTCCTGCCCTCATTATTATTTTCATAATTTTAATGAATCATTATATTTAAATAATGGTTCTGTATAATAATAATTGTTTATGTCCACCAACAAAAATCTAAATTAATATTAGTACAGAGATTCAAACCATTTTCTTCATAGAAGAGCATGTGGACACTGTATGTATGAGTTGCATTTTTGTGTAAATAAAATCTTTTTTTTTTTTCTTGGGCTCAGTCACCGGCGGTTCAAGCGCTCTAACAGTGTGACGACAGCGGTACAGGCTGATCTGGACACTCTGGACTATACACCAGCTGACTCTCCTGTCACAGATTTCCCCTCCTCGGGCTGCTTGTCACGGCAGTACTCGCGTGATGCCGCCACCTCCACCGTCAGCATCCAGGGCTCAGGGAATCACTACCACGCCTGCACCTCAGATGAGTATGAGGACATTGGCTTTGATCCCTCCATCCTGCCTCCACCTGAACCATGGATTGATAGCGTAACAGAAGATCCCTTGGAAGTCGTAGGCCGCTCTGTGTGTCAGCGTGACGGCCACTGGTTCCTAAAGCTGCTGCAGGCAGAGACAGAACGTATGAAGGGCTGGTGCAGGCAGATGGAGCACGACGAGAAGGAGAACAAGCTACCTGATGAAAGTTAGTGTTTGATTTACCCATAATACCATAATGGAGTCTCATCTAAAAATCTTATAGTAGGTCAACCATCTTTAAAGGGGTGGTTCATTGTGATTTCACTTTTTTAATGTTAGTTAGTGTGTAATGTTGCTGTTTGAGCATAAACAAAATCTGCAAAGATACAAAGCTGAAAGTTCAATGCAAACGGAGATATCGTCTTTTAAAATTCTGGCAGGTTAATGCCTACAAAAATGGCTGGTAGGAACTGCAACGAGTTACTTCCCGGGTTCGTGACATCACAAAACCAGATAAACCCCACCCTCGGCAAAGGGCAGCAAAGGGGGCAAGGCCATGCTGCGCTGCTTTAGAGAAGAGGAAGCGAAAATTAGAGGTGCACATAAAAATATATTCATATATGAATCGCGATTCTGTCTTCTAACGATTCTAATGGTTTCAACAAGTTTCCAAATCAATGTTCTAAAGCAGCGGTTCTTAATACTGTTCCTCGCGTCGCCCTGCTCTGCACATGCTGTGCATCTCTCTCTCTCTCTCCCTCTCTCTCTCTCCCTCTCTCTCTCTCTATCTCTCTCTCTCTCTCTCTCTTGCTCTCATTCAGCTCAGTTCCAACAATGAACTGTTACAATTATACACTTATTTTCACATAGCTATGAGAAGCGTTAAACATGGTGCATGATCAGTACGCGTGCAGTTGCCGTATTAAAGCTTTAATCAGGATAAAACTATATTAAAAGCTAACATAAGCAGTAGCATTTACAAATAACAGCGTATCTAAAAGTATGAGACAACAACAAACAAAAAACATAGGCCTACCATTAAAAGCTGTGCTTGCACAGGTTCTGCACGATCCTCTTCAATAATATCCTCTGCTTCTCAATCGGGCTCAAACTGATAAGCGATATTAACGACACATTTGTTTACAATACAACCGGAGCACATGCCCTGAGGTGAGGGGCGGGATGCTTTAGCCAATCACAACACACTGGGCTAGCTAACCAATCAGAGCCCATCGCCTATTTCTGAGGGAGGGGCTTCATAAAAGCAAGAAATTGATCAGCACGTTTCTCAGAGAAGGGACAGAGCGGTGTGGAATAAAGGTAAATTATGTGAAAAATAATGTTTTTTTTTTTTTAAACAAAGCATTAATACATGTTAGACTGCACCCCATAAACACAATCAAGCTTAGAAAAAAAACATTGAACCACCCCTTTATAGAAAGTAAAATATCGTTTTTTCTAGTTATTTTTGTGTGTTCTTTGTATTATTTCAGTGCCCAATATGTATATACATATAATGACTTTTTAAACTGTATTAATTTACAACAAATTATATATGGATTGCAGATAATAAAGGATTTGCTGAAATAGCACATGCACAAATGTATTGTATTAATCTCAGCTGCATTGAAGTAATCTGCCCCCTGCTGGATGATCTGGTCCTCACACTGTTTGTCTGAAATCTCAGGCATTGTTTTTATTTAAGAATTATTGCTAATATCAAACCTATCACTGTAGGCTCTCCTAATTTTAATAATCATAATAGAGCATAATAGATATTTTTCAAGTCTCAGAAGGAAGAAGAATTCTACTTTTCTATTGCTCAAGGGTCGTTATGCATGTTTCTGACACTCACCTGTTTGTTTTTGTGTGTGCTGTTCAGTCCTGGGGAAGATCCGCAGTGCAGTGGGAAGTGCACAGCTGCTTATGTCCCAGAAGTTTCAGCAGTTCAGGGAACTGTGTGAGGAAAATCTGGTGAGTACTGGTAGGAATGATATAATAAACATTATTTGACAGAATCAACTTATACTATGAATTGAATCGACACTGAACTGACTTGAGCTGAATAATGACGCTATTGTCTTTTTAAGAGCTTCTTTACAGCAGAATTTGAATTCTTCAGTCTCATATTTGAAGACGTTTGGGGTCAGTACGATTTTTCTTTTTAAGGAGATTAATACTTTAATTCAGCAAAGATTAAACCGATCAAAAGTGACAGCCAAGACATTTATAATGATGCAAAAGATTTCTGTTTTAATTGAACATTCTAAGTATTATATTCATCAAAAAAGACAGCTAAAAATTTACATTTGTTATCACAGAAATAAGTTACATTACAAAATAGAAAACACTTATTTTAAATTTTAATAATATTTCACAATATTACTGTTTTTATTACTGTATTTTTTATTAAAATAAATGCAACCTCTGAGACTTCTTAAAAAATAAACATTTTAAAAATCTTACCCGACCCCAAGCTTTTTGAACAATAGTGCATTTTAAGGCTGTGAATCTTTGGAAAAGAATGGAACTGTGGGTACCTTTGCAAGTACAGTACCAGGATGGACACACCATCTGCAGAGAAAACAGTTCCAATAAGGCAATAAGGATGTTTTGACAGCACAGCTGATTCTTATAGTTCCACTTTTGTTACTTCTCTTGGCTCAGCAGAACCCAAACGCTCACACACGGCCAGTGGCTCAAGATCTCGCAGGGTTCTGGGACATGCTTCAACTTTCCATTGAGAATATCAGCTTAAAGTTCGATGAGCTTCACCAGCTCAAAGCCAACAACTGGAGACCCCTCGACCCCCCCGAAAGAAAGGTAAAACAAACTTGCAGAATCAGTACGGAGCCACTGACAAATGAAGAAAAAGAATGCAGACATGCTAGCTGCCTGATCGAAAGGCGTTTTTTCATTCATGTACATGGTCTGTTGCTTCTGTAGTGTGATATTATGCATTCAAGGGTGGGCACTGGCAATAACAGACCTACAAACTCCACATTATTATTGTGAATTATTATAAATTTGCCTCTGGAAGTGTTGCTGTTGCCTCCCTCTGGCTCATGTCGGTCTGTTGGTCTAATGTGACTGTGAATGTTTCACTCACTCTTAATTTCCTGACATCCTCTTCATGTTTGTTTGTTTGTTTGTTTGACAGTGAGCTGTTTTCAGAAGTCATTCCATCCGGCACGCACCATGGGGGCAGTGGCCCCCAACCTCTCACCCCCGCCGGGCCGCTCTCTTACCGCACGCAGTCGGCCGCGGAAGCGTTAGCACCGCTCCGTAATGTTAGCCGCGGCTGGCCTTAGCGCTGTCTGTGTGCAGGTGTGCCATATTGCTGTCTCCGCTCGTCTTTCTCCTCCCGCCGTGGCGGCTAACTGACTGTTTGTCGTCCCTGTTCAGGAGAGAAGGCTGCCTCCCCCAGTGCCAAAGAAACCCCCGAAAGGCCACCCTCCCCTGGCCAGAGATCGCTCGCTGGAAAGCACCGAGAAGCAGCGTCAAGAGGCGCGCAAACGTTTGATGGCGGCCAAACGTGCTGCTTCAGTACGGCAGAACTCGGCCACAGAGAGCGCAGACAGCATCGAGATCTATATACCTGAGGCCCAGACCAGACTATGAAACTGCCAAACACACGAAAACGCACTCACACACGAACGCCCAAGTGCAGAATTCCGCCATGAGCACAACACGTCACACAGATCTATATCTGCCTAATACTAAGATCACTGTAAATTAGGAGCACCATACACCAGCACCCTGATAGCACAGAAGTGGTAATTTGACCTTTTATTATTTAATAAATGACAACCAACATAGATGTACATCATATTTCTATGACCCCAAGATGTTAGTCAGGAAAAATGACTTGTTTAATTTTACACAAATGAAAACGAGGCTGTAGGTTGTACTGTCATATGGTCAATCTACTTTTCACAGCCCATGTTTTCCTGTTTTTTTTTTCTCCTGGAAGCTTTTTGGAAAGACTTTTTCAGGGTCCATTAAATGTCCTGAACGTCCAGTGGGGGAAATGGTCAAGGGACTTTAGTTGTTCATTTTTTAGTATTGATGCTCTTAAAAATAATAAAATTCTTAAAACAAGATTTTTTTTCTTTTAGAAGCAGCACTGCATAAAATATTAAGACTTGTTTTCTTAGATTATATCTTGAATAAACACTACTGTTCAAAGGTTTGTGGATGTTAAGTATTTTATTTGATGAAAAATACAGTAAAAACTAATTATTATCATTTAAAATAACAAATTCCTATTATTTATTTTAAAAGTTATTCCTGTAATGGCAAAGCAGTCATTACTCCAGTCTTCAATGATTCTTCAGAAATCATGCTAATATGCCAATTTGGTACTCAAGAAATAGTTCCTATCATTATCAATGTTGAAAACACTTGTGCTGAATAATATATTTGTGGAAACTGATTCTTTTTTCAGAATTATTTGATGAATAAAGTTTAAAAAGAAACATAATATAATCTTTTGTAACACTATAGATGACTTTACTCTCACTTTTGATCAATTTAATGCATCCTTGCTGAATAAAAGTATAACATTTATTTCAGAAAAAAAAAATTTAACGTGCTAATAATTCCACTTGTTTTAAAACTGTAAAAATGTCAGTGTGATTACATAAAATACACTAGTATTAAAGATACATTCTCTGACAACAAGTCTTTCATGTCTTTAATTTACTTAATTTATCTTGTTTCAATGATTTCTGGATATTTTAATTAGACAAAAATCCTCATTAAGAATATGATTTTTGCAGTGCTTAATTACACTGAACAAAATTATAAACGCAACACTTTTGTTTTTGCCCCCATTTTTCATGAGCTGAACTCAAAGATCTAAGACTTTTTCTATGTACACAAAAGGTGTATTTCTCTCAAATATTGTTCACAAATCTGTCTAAATCTGTGTTAGTGAGCACTTCTGCTTTGCCGAGATAATCCATCCACCTCACATGTGTGGCATATCAAGATGCTGATTAGACAGCATGATTATTGCACAGGTGTGCCTAAGGCTGGCCACAATAAAAGGCCACTCTAAAATGTGCAGTTTTACTGTATTGGGGGGTTCAGGGGGGTCCAAAAACCAGTCAGTATCTGGTGTGACCACCATTTGCCTCATGCAGTGCAACACATCTCCTTCGCATAGAGTTGATCAGGTTGTTGATTGTGGCCTGTGGAATGTTGGTCCACTCCTCTTCAATGGCTGTGCGAAGTTGCTGGATATTGGCAGGAACTGGAACACGCTGTCGTATACGCCGATCCAGAGCATCCCAAACATGCTCAATGGGTGACATGTCCGGTGAGT
Organism: Sinocyclocheilus grahami; assembly: GCF_001515645.1. Taxonomy (NCBI): domain Eukaryota; kingdom Metazoa; phylum Chordata; class Actinopteri; order Cypriniformes; family Cyprinidae; genus Sinocyclocheilus; species Sinocyclocheilus grahami. The sequence continues at coordinate 569,678 of NW_015505585.1, read as the reverse complement.
ATGCTGGCCATGCAAGAACTGGGATGTTTTCAGCTTGGTCTGCGGTTGTGAGGCCGGTTGGATGTACTGCCAAGTTCTCTGATTCTTCTTCTCTCTTATGGTAGAGAAATGAACATTCAATTCACGGGCAACAGCTCTGGTGGACATTCCTGCAGTCAGCATGCCAATTGCACGCTCCCTCAAAACTTGCGACATCTGTGGCATTGTGCTGTGTGATAAAACTGCACATTTTAGAGTGGCCTTTTATTGTGGCCAGCTTAAGGCACACCTGTGCAATAATCATGCTGTCTAATCAGCATCTTGATATGCCACACCTGTGAGGTGGATGGATTATCTCGGCAAAGGAGAAGTGCTCACTAATACAGATTTAGACAGATTTGTGAACAATATTTGAGAAAAATAGGCCTTTTGTGTACATAGAAAAAGTCTTAGATCTTTGAGTTTAGCTCATGACAAATGGGGGCAAAAACAAAAGTGTTGCGTTTATAATTTTGTTCAGTGTATATACCGCTGAATATAACTACTGACCTTTTTTTGTACACTGCAGCATTTCTTTACACCTCGAACAGAACCTGAACAGTGCAGAATTGTCCCTTGTAGCCTCACTTTTGTTTGCGTCAAATTAACTATGCGTACCTTGAATAAGATCTATGACTAGAATATTCACATGCACACTATTTAGAGCTCAGCCACTTTATATATATATATATATATATATATATATATATATATTTATATTTTTTTTTTTTTTTTTTTTTTTTTTTATGCATGTGTGGTTACATACAGTTTGTTTGTAAACACATATAATCACGGTTACACATGCACACGTTGTAACAATCTCTCTCAGAGCCATCGGCTGACTTTCGTTCACCATGTAGATAAACATGGGCATATACACGTATATACTTTATCATTTAACATTTCTACACAGACTTATGACAAATAATAACAGGCTGGGTGTTTGTAATATAATCTGTCTGTACCTTTTTCCTCAAGTGTTGAAGGAATGTTATAGCAGGTTTAATGTTTTACTTCTGTCTTTCCCATCTGTCTCTCTCTTTCACACACAGTCTTATTCTGATGATCTGAAAAGATGTGATCATAGCCATGTGAAGTAGATAAACCCTCTCTCTCAGTCCCTCTTACCATCTAGGAAATACTGTATCCTCTTGTCTTTTAGCATTTCTGTTTTTCTCAGAAGAGCAGAACTGCTTGCAGTTCCATCCCTGCCCGCTCTTTTTTTTTTCTTTTTTTGTAGTGCAAATGGAAAATAATGACCACATAACAGGGTATTTTAAGCTAAAAGCAATACTCATGAGAAATTGTAATGTTGCTACATTTTTTTGATGTAGAGATTCTGTAAAACTGATTCATTGCTAATGAAAAGATGCCTTCACTATTCTGTAGCCATTTCGGTTTCTTGTCATTCTGATGCTTGCTATTGTGAACGCTTATCAATGGCCACTCTTGAACAGTTCTTCTTATTTTAAATCCTCTTTAGTCATATGTGGGACATTTAGGCACATTATTATATTCTTTAGTGTATAAATACAAATAAACTTACTAATCATTTTTCTAACATAGATTTGGGGCCTTCTGTGGATTTTATGTAGACAAGTAGTACTTCAATGAGACGACTGCAAAAAAAAAAGACACAAGAGGGGGAGATTTAACAAAGTGCAAGTTTTCCATCATTGTTCACAAGATTATGTCTTTCCAGTAGCAATTTCAGTGACTTAATTTAATGTGTTTTAATACTGTGTTGGGGCACAGGGGGAAATTTCTTCTTAAGCTTTGTGCTCAAAAGGGTTGTGACTCTGAGAGGACCATGTGACTCTGCCTGATCGGTCGTGTCAGGTGAGCTAAGCTAGCGTTAAACTCTCAGGAAAAGACAGGTGAAGTGAGTGCAGCAAATTCAGGGTCTCCCAGTGGTGATGTTTTACGCGTGTTTTTGTGAGCGTGTTTGCGTGTTTAGTGCACACAGGTGTGAGTCTGTGTTTTAAAGAATGTATGTATCTTTATGGTAAATAGGTGTGTATGTGAGCTTGTGTGCATCACGTGTGTGCGTGTGTGTGTGTGTGTGCGAGTCTATAAAAGTGCTTCCTGATTTTATTGGTTAACACTATCTTTGATTTTTTTCTGTTGGTTGAAGTCAAGTAGCCTCATGAAGTCGTGTACAGTATCAAAGCCCCTTGGTCTTATTTTAGTCTGTATTGTTTGTACAAGAAATCAATGATGAGGATGTTCCTGAAAGCATGCAGACACAATATGAGTCCTATAGATATATATATGATTTATACTATTATTTATTTATTAATGTACTTATTTATTTGTCTTATCTATTTAGGATTTATTTTATTCGGTTTTGATTCTGTTTAGTGATCTGTCATGCCACCCTCAAATTGTGAATATGTTGTACTGTATGTATAAACATTATATGTGCATACATACGATGAACAAACAATAAATTCTTGAAACTTTATTTGTCTTCACATGTATTACAAATTATACACAAACAATATACATAAAGAACGATTTAAATTTTTGCAATATTGTCATGATGGGTAGATATTTTTTTTTAGATCTTATCATGAATTTAAAACCTTGAACACTGGGTTTATAGTGAAAAGGCTCACTGTCTTATCCTGTTCAGTTTTAGGGTCATTTTATGGAAACGTCCACTTTTCTGTCCCTAGACTTTACAGAAATATTACACTTGAAAAACTATTTAGTGTTACAATTTTTTTATATTTTAAAATAAAACAATGTGTTATTTGAACAATTACACCCTCTTGAGCCATCAATGTGGCAATGTTTATTTTTTATTCATTTATAAAAAATTCCAAGCACCACAAAACTGCTAAAAAAAGGCCCATGTGAAGTCCACTGTCTCTTTTCAGTTATCAGAAATTTTCTAATTTATCTCATGAGATATATGAAGCTTTTAGTTGAAGTCACTGGTATGACCTACTTTATTGTTAGGGAATTGTAAAAAACTAGAATACAAATGGATTAAACTACTTAATTTAGTGAGTATACCATGATTGACAACATGTGGTTTGATACCTTGCAGCAGACATTTTGTAAAATGCATTTTTCATGAAAATTGTCACTGGTGTTACTGTCACTGGTGTTACCTTCCTAATGGGTAACACCAGTAAAGATCAGTTTACGTTGATGCTCTTTTACTAACTGCTTTCACTGATTGCCAAATGTAACAATTTAGTCTTATCTACTTAATTGTAGTTAAAGAATAAGGATCTTTGGTCTTATGTATGTCACTGGTGTTTCATTGTGTCACTGGTGTTACTTTTTTTCTGTCACATTAAATAAAATGTGTCACATGTGACATGATAATAATTTTACATCCATTGAATTCTGCTTCACTCAAGAGTTAAGATGTAAAGGATTGCATCATTACTTGTTTATAACTGTTTTTACAAATATTTTCATAGTTATAGCAAATGCATAGTTGCGCAAATGAACTAACATCATTCAATCACACTTTTAACAAACCTGATTAAAATAAACAAAACATAATCTCCTTATTTGTTGCATTATTTTTCTGTAACTCTGACTACATGTACTAAAAAAATTGAGAAATAATATTTCATAAAAACCTTTAAAATTGCCAGAGCAGTAAGGTAACACCAGTGACAAAAAATGGTACATGCGGTCTTTAAATAAATGCACAAACAATATAAAAAAATCATTAAGCTGTCATTTATGCGTATTCATAAAGTCAAAAGATAATATAATAATGTGGTCTAAGTTTAAATGTTAAAAAAAGAAATACATTTTAAGACATCTTTCCATACCAAAAGTGGACGTTTCTGTAGAATGACCCTTTAGCCAAATGTTGCGTGGAGGAAGACGGGGAGCAGGAAGATTTGGAAAACAATCGTTAGTGTTGCTTGCGAAGCTAATATTATTCCTCAGATAGTCTGTGCATAACTCATTCCGCGACAATGCTCTCTTCCAACACTAGGCGTCACTGAGGATCCAGCTAAAAGCACTTGTTGCTCTGATGCACCTTGCACCATCCCGTCCATACAGTACAGCACATTCTTCAGTTAGGATGAACTAGGCTATACTAACTATGCTTGCTGAGGTATTGTATAAATGTGCTTTTATTTAATAGTTAAACATAATCAGGACCCATTCTGTCTAAAGTGAAAACGAAATACAAATCATCTTAGAATTGTTGACTGTTAAATTTGTTTCGAAAGCATCAGTAGGTAACAAGTGCCAACCTGAATAAATATCTTGCTCTGGAGTAGCTAATCGTCGAACGCAGAAGGACTCATTCAGTCACTTGAATACAGTGTGCGTGTTCATGTTAAGTGCGCTCTAGGGAAACCAAGTCACAGCGAAATCCCCAGAGTTAACACTGTTGAGGATTATGTGATCCGTTTTCATGTCTAAAAGCCTGAGCAGTAGTTAACAGCGGGGTTTCTTTAATAATGCTCACTCGTCAATTAAATAATTGCTTAATTATCCCATTAACTTTAACTCGGCTTCAGTGTTACTTTAACACGCTGTTAGATTGGGACAATATGTACTCTGCGCAGAGTTGATTTAACTCTGGGGATTTTGCTGTGAAAATGCACGTTTAGCACACTCTTAATGGCTTAATCAATCGTTTTCGGAAATCTGGGCCCCGGGTTATCGTTTTTGCAAATAATATAGGCTATGTAGCTCTCTTAAATGAATTAACTTGCATAGCCTACTGATATTTGTCTTTCCCTCTCTTAGTTCATTATATTCATAAACATTATAGGCTAGATCGTAAAGTGTAGCCTGCTGTACACTCTTAAAAATAAAGGTGCTTCAAAAGGTTCTTCAAGCGATGCCATAGAAGAACCATTTTGGTTCCACAAAGAACCATTCAGTCAAAGGCTCTTTAAAGAACCATCTCTTTCTTACCTTTTTTGTAATCTGAAGAACCTTGATGTTAAACATCAAGATGTTAAACGTTCTTTATGGAACCATTTAGACAAAAAGGTTCTTCTATGGCATCGTGAAGCACCTTTATTTTTAAGAGTGTAGGCTACAACACGTTTGTAAAAACGTAAAGGGCTTTGGAACATGGTATTAATGCATTTTTATTGTTATAGAGAATTAGACGTTATATTTGAGGATTTAAACAATAAAAATAAATGCTAAAATCGTCTTTCAGTCAGTGATTCTCAATTGAAGCAGCACGACCAAAACTATTTCTAATGCTGTTAATAAGCTGCAACTAACAATAAAACCGTGCATAGTTTAGATATTGAAAACTGAGGGGGAAATCCTTGCCATATATTGTTGATGATGTCAAAGGCCGTGCGTTCAGTGAAACTGTTGTATTTTTGGCGTAAATCAACTGTCGCATATGACTAATATTAAGTAGTATACAACATTTGGCACTTTTGGTGTTTGTTTATTGCATATGACTTAAAAATCACACTTCCGCTGTTGTTTATGCATCAACAAAATTGTCAGATGTCCTAATATATTACTGTGCATACTGTAATGTCTGTTAGTTTTAAATGGTAATAAAAATTTCTAATTTTGAAGACATTTTGTTTACTTTTAAACAGTTTGGCTGTTTTGTTGAGTCGCACAGAGTAAAGCCATCAAATTCATTAAGGGCCAAATTTTAAAGGGTATGCATTTGTACCTATTAATAATTGTAATATTTTCCCCTCATATTAAGTGCATATTTTGACAAGATTTTACCACTGTTTTGTATGTGGTTGCGAAATGTTACGAAATTTGGACCTTCAGCACCTAGGCTACCTGACAGCTCCCACACTCTTAACCCGAATAAGTTGACTTTACTAGAAAATTGCGTGGAAACCCCGTTGCACTTAACAATTTTAGTTTTTACACAGGGTGAAACTAAACGGGTTAAGTTGTATTAACATAGAACATTTAGTGGGTGTAGCAGACAAATCAAGTTGGCATTAGTAGTCTTTACTAAAAAGCATTAGTTCACATTATGAATTTTTTTGAGGATATGTTTTATAAAATAACTATTAAGTTGAACAAAAAAATATTAATATTAACAAATTATTTTTAGTAGTGATAATTGTTATATTTAAGTAATCTCTTATAATTTTAAAATGATACTACTTAAATTGTAAAATTATTTTAATTACTTTTAAAGAAATAAACAATAACAACATTTCAATGTTTTTTTTTATTGTTCACAAAAAGTTGTACTTAACTTTTCAACCAAAAGATAAGTAACATTTTTTGCATAAGAAAACATTTTTGCTTGTTAACTGCAATTGTAAATTGTTTAGAGGAACATGAACACACAATATTCAACAATATCCATGTGAATGACTAGAATTGCATTAAAACTGGATAAGCATTCAAACCTGAGGCAAGCCTCTAAAAGTTTAAGCTAGAGTTGACTACGTTAACTCATTAATATAGCAAAAAAAAATGCAGATTTAAACACTTTTAGCACAACACAGCTAAACTTTGGACATTCTGAACAAGAGAATCTGTTCAAAGATTCATTGTGCATCTTGAGAACAATAACATGTCATGGCTTCTGATGGTAGTTTCCTGCAACTCCTTTGTCAATCAAATTGTAAGATGATTTTTTAATGTTTGTAACTTGGGTTTTAAGTCAGGGTGGCCCAACATGAGGAGAACTTGTTGAATGAATTGGAATGTGTTCTTCATCGATTTGGGGTAATTGAGATGCAGTGCATATGCAAGTCCAAAGAGAATGCACACAGCTTTTGGCAAGTCTTTAATGCCTTCCATCACGACTTCTCCCTCAATGATGATCTTAACGGAGGCTGGATTGAGTTGAAGAGAAGATGGGCACACAATACCTTCTTGCTCAACAAGGAGGATTCCAAGGTCAAGGTGGCGGAATGACTGATCATCAGAGCCCTACCAACAGAGCACATCAATGACATTTCTCATTAAGTAACCGTCAATAATGTTAAAAAATAGCCTTGTAATGACAGACACATGAGAGAATGTGTGAAGTGGTTATGAATGCTTTAGTAACACTTCATCTAAAGGGTTAGTTCATCCAAAAATGAACATTTTGCAATTTACTTATTTACCCTCACGTCATTCCAAAACCATAAGACTTGTGTCTATCTTCAAAAAAGAAATGAAGATATTTATTTTAAAAAAAAATATCTTTAAAAAAGTTATCTTTCCCTCCATTCAAAGTCACATAAAGCCCATTTATCTTTTCAAAAGATTTGAAAAGATAAATTAACCTTTAAAATGAGGTTATCTGGACTTTTAAAATAGGGACAGAAAGTCACAGGTTTCATTAAAAATACCTTAAATTGTGTGCTGAAGATAAACAAAAGGGTTTTGACTGACTTCTGCTTCTATGTGCATTAAATGTGGTGTATTGATGCTTTTAATCTAGGGTAAAATAGTAAAATAGAGTCTTCCTTTAATGGGTTTAATCGAAGTTTTAATTCGATTAAATATCTTACAGTAGATACTTTGAAATGCTGAGTCTGAGTTTCTGCTGATACTTGAATAAACCATTGCCTTTCTTAACACATTAAGGGACAATGTGATGTGACACTTAAGAAAGAGCGCTTTATTTGTTGGTGGCTGTGAATGCAGGAATCCCTCCATACCCCACGACTGCCGTTCTAATTTGTCTGGCAAGCTGGAGAACGAGCGCTCGGTGCGCTGTTGCTGCTCCTGTTGCTCTGGCGCATGTGGCTGGATTCCCAGGGAACCCCAGTGTTCTGCATCTTGCGCTCCTAACATCTATGACCCTTCAAAGAGGCCGTGAAAACGCAAAGCTCCTGTAGTCAATAGTTGTCTACCAGTCAGCCTTTTTGAATAATGTGCACAAGCAATCTTGATGTAGGCAAGGAAATGGAACAGTTCTGCTGTAACTGCCATGTATTAATAGGTAACCCCGTTTGTCACGTAAATTCACAAAACTTACATTTCCACTGCATCTTCACAAGAACCTGTTGAAACAGAGCATAAGAAAACGTTTAGAAAATGTTGCAGAAAATCATTTGAGAT
>NW_015505585.1:556732-561618 GCF_001515645.1 Sinocyclocheilus grahami | reverse complement strand
TTTTTTTTAACTATTACCTTAATAAACCAAAGAGATATACGTTAGCGTTAGCCACAAGCACGTTACTTAATAATAAACAATCTGCTTGCTGGTTTGTGAAACAGTTTTTTACTTGTCACTATGCACGAAGCACGTTTATGTTAAGGACTGTATTTCACTATTTAGACATTTTAAAATAGTTTATCATCCGAACAGATTCTTCATTTTTGCTATTAATCGAGTTAGAATGTTTTAACTTGTCGGTGGTTGTTGTGATTTTTTGTAGTTCACTAATTTGCAAGGATGAATAATGAAGAGAAATAGGAATAAGACCAATGCAATGATAAAGGGCGACCCTCCACCCCCGCGCTTCTCTTTTCCTGAGGTTTATTTGCTGGACGCTGTAGGGCAAACACCTTACTAATCTGAAACAGCCTGCGGGCAGCCATATTTTCAGATTAACACAGATAGACAAATCAATTAGTCTAGGATGTAGTGAATCAATAATCTTCTTAATCTCCGCGAGGATGAGCGTAATAATAACTAACACTTTTATAGGTGCTGTTGAGAGGATTATGATTTTCTTACGCTTCCAACTACATTTCCCAGTTCCAGATCCATGAAATTGATGCTTTTAATCTAGGGTAAAATAGTAAAATAGAGTCTTCCTTTAATGGGTTTAATCGAAGTTTTAATTCGATTAAATATCTTACAGTAGATACTTTGAAATGCTGAGTCTGAGTTTCTGCTGATACTTGAATAAACCATTGCCTTTCTTAACACATTAAGGGACAATGTGATGTGACACTTAAGAAAGAGCGCTTTATTTGTTGGTGGCTGTGAATGCAGGAATCCCTCCATACCCCACGACTGCCGTTCTAATTTGTCTGGCAAGCTGGAGAACGAGCGCTCGGTGCGCTGTTGCTGCTCCTGTTGCTCTGGCGCATGTGGCTGGATTCCCAGGGATCCCCAGTGTTCTGCAGCTTGCGCTCCTAACATCTATGACCCTTCAAAGAGGCCGTGAAAACGCAAAGCTCCTGTAGTCAATAGCTGTCTACCAGTCAACCTTTCTGAATACCAGGTCAATAAATGTAAAGTGTGGAAACAATGAAAGCCACTTGACAGGCGCGTCGACAAAGTGTGGTGCCTTTTATCGTTTTACATTACCCAACACGCGAGGACCAATGCCACTCACATCGTGCGGCTTCTGTTGCTGATAATTAAAAAAAAAATGGCCCAAGAAGTGTCTTAAAGGGAAGCCATGTCAAAAATCATGTCTTCTAAAACACTGGCGGTTCAGGAGGCTTGCGCACCTACTATCAAACCCACATTACCTTGTTAAGTAGCCCAATTATTGTCATTGATTGATTCATTTAATCTGCCTTTATATCTAATCCTTTCTCTAATCCTGTTTGACTCAAAAGATTAAACGGATTAGCAGCGATTTCCACTGTATTTGGAATTTAATAAACTTTCCTCTCGTTAATCCAGTTTCTAAAACAACTCTGACATCATCATCATAAAAAAATAATAACAATATCAATATTAGTATTGTATTCATCGTATTTTATTATTATTATTATTAATAATAATAATAATAATAATAATAATAATCATATTGTTGTTATTGTTTCTTTTTTTAAGCTTTTGACGTTCTTTTCCTGCTGCTTACTTGCCTCATGAACTGTAATGCACCGTGACCTGAAATAATACGTCTCCTTTATAATGCGTTGTAATATCTGTTCAAAAATCCATGTGTTGCTATTCCCATGCCAGCCCAAGGTCTGCTGCCGCGTCCGCTGAGATATGTGACATTGCTTAATTGATAGCGCAAAGGTGACGGTCACGGTCCTGTCTGCGCTTAATGGCTGAATGACTCGCTTTGCTGAACAACCGGTGGGCGTTCAGGTGCCGCTTGTGTCGCTCCACAGTGAACTACAGGTGCACCATTCCACTTCATGGGCATTTGATAGACGCGTTACGCACTTGAACGTGAACTTTGTGCTCTTGAGTAAATGGTCTTTAAGTGACATTTCTGATTTCTCATTTATGTTATATAGCCTAATCTGATGAAAAATAAAGTCATTAAGCTGCTGAATATTCACGAAAGATTGAATTTTTCTGTAAAAACATTGCACCTTGTCAATTTTGAAACTTTCAAGCAATAAATTAATTAAATTATCAGTCCTCTTACAAAAAAAGAGACATTTGTCAACACCTTTTTTTTAAATTCTAAATACGCGTTTTAGCATACAAGCTGTACGCCTGCTCTGTTCATTCAGTGCCGGCAGTGGGTCTCTTTGAGTGCAGAGCGCGCAAGTGGTGTGATTCCCACGGATTGTCCCTCGCGTTGCAGCTTGCAGCGGGGTGCAACAACCATACACTCACCAGATCCTTTTTCCCTTTTACTAACAAAGTGACCCCCTCCATCTTTATTTGAATAACAGAGAATTAGGGTTGTTTATGGGCTCCAACCAGTTAGCATCTCAGGTACCAGCATCATTTGTTGTGAGGTGTCTTACAAACCTCCTCATGGGCGACCACTGTGAGGCACACTGCTCTTAATGCCAGTACCAGCCCCCTACATAATAAAAACCATACTCGCTAATTGTCGTTTCTCCGCTGGTATATTTATTCTTGTTTGTTATTCAAACACTTGTATAATCATAGCGTCAAAAGAAAACATTAAAGCACCCACCTTAGAAAGACAAAACTCCCTCTTTTCTAAAATCTATGGGAATTTTGTTGGTCAAAAGCGTGGCGCTCGCTGCAACTCTACAATATTTATTTCAAATGCAATTTAGTTGGTATTTGTTTCGCCGAGTCAGTAAATCTATTTTAAACGTTTTAAGAAATAATTTCAGGAAAATTAACATTGAAGTTTGAAAGCAGGATATACGTTTTTCCTACATGTTTTAAATTAGTCTTTTTTTCCTGAATGGTTGTCTAACATATAGCTAAACCAGTGTTCTCTCACTGTTTTAATATTTATGAACAATAAAGCTGTTTGGAGCATGACAGAAAATTTACAAACATGACATCTTTTTCCAGAAAATAATATTAATGGACACAATATTCAAAAAGATACAAAGCTGTCAATGTGGCGCTACCCTTTCACAAGGTACTAATATGTACACAGTTACTAATATGCGCTTTTATTATGTACCTTTAAGCTTTTAATATGTACCATTTAGAGGTAAATAAGGTACAAATTAGGTAGACAACTTTTGTAGAAAACCAATTGGTAGGTACCTTTCTAAGCGTGCACTGAATGAAAAGCCGCTCTTTGGTTTGTAAAACCACCTATATATTAACATCTTTCACTGAATCAACAGATTTGAATGTACGAGTGTTAAAATGCAAACTGTTCTTAACAAAATTGAGAGACAGTGATTGAATTTGTCATTTTGCAGATGTCTTTCAAATAGCGCTTCTCTAGCTGTAGCCATTTTTATGTTTGTTTTGCCATTCAGTATTTTTTCCGCCTGTTCAAGAACAAGTATGTCACAGATTAGTCCTTCAGGGTGACTATAGGTTGTTCGTATTGAAAGCTGCAAACGCCCCCGCTTTAGCACTGATTCTCGTCTTATTCTTGTGATTGTTCCTTGAACAGACGAGTGTCCACTGCTTCGATACAAACGTGCGGCCAGGCATCCTACAACGCGTGATTGATGAGAGACCTATTCTTTACCCTTTCTGCCTCTTAAATGACAGCTCCTTTCAGTGACATCACTCATACACAGATGTTTGAGCTGTATTGTATGGACCTCGTGGACAACCAATGGGGATTTAACATAGCTGCACGTCTTGATAATAAAGAGGCCGATGGAAGGGGCTTCGCGCACGCGAATGGTGAGCGCTTGAATGGTTACCTGCTTTAAGAGGAGCCTCAAGGTGACCGGGTCAACAATAGACCTGAACCTACCTCTCTGACCCCTTAATTACATGTGATAACTGGGTGCACTTTATCCAGTCATTGTTAATGGTGGAAAGACAAACGGAAAGACTAAACTAATATTTGAGTGTCAATAATTAAGAGAGCGCATCATGTCCTTTAGCATGATTTTACTCGTCTGTCTGTTCGTTGAACAGCAGTGGAAACTATCCAATTCATACAATAACTGTAAAATTGGTGGAACATTAATAAACTTTCAGGGGAAAATAAGTACAAAAGCTGTCATTGGGGTGGAACCTTTTCAAAAGGTATCGTACCATATTTACCCTTAACGAAAGCATATTAGTATCTTAAAGGTAAGTAACTCCTAAAAAAAAAAGTTTTTTTAATGGCATCTATATGGTTTCAAGACGAACCTTTAACATTCATGGAACTTTTCCATTGCACAAAAGGTGCAAAAAGAAGAACAGTTCACTAAAACGGTCTTTGGGGAACCCCGAATTGTTCTTCTGGCATCATTTTGAAACCTATATTTTAGTATTGTACATAAATGGTACATTTTAATAACTTTTGAAAGTTAATTAAGAAAGTGTACCAGACCAATGACAGATTTAGCACCTTTTTTTTCTGAGTGCATGATTACATGCAAATTAAATGTATTTTAAGAAAATTAATTTTAATTATTATATATTGCAGTTATATAATTAGGCTACACGAGTGGTTTTCCTTAATTATTTTTGTATTATAAAATGTAGTGTGCTGTAAAATCACATATTTCTGACATTTAGGTCGAATATTAGACGATATAAAAAAATTGAAAACAAAAATCAAAGGAAAATGTTTGTATTTATTCTGGTCTAACGCTTTGACTGGGAAACTGACGGAGAGATGATTTCTGATACAGTTGTCAATAAAGGCGTGTGATTGCTTTGTCAGCAATTTAGGAGCATGTCCTGTCTCGGTGTGTTGGGCTCAGGGGGCGTGTACTGGGGGGGGGGGGGGGGGGGGGGGG
>NW_015505585.1:524583-556718 GCF_001515645.1 Sinocyclocheilus grahami | reverse complement strand
GGGGGGGGGCCCTGGAAACAAGCCTTATCCTAAGGTGAGCTGCCTCCGCTGCGGGCGCTGAGGATGCTTGGCGCTGATTGGTTGGCGCTTACGGTCAATGGCACGCGACTGTGGATGTAGTTATAAGAGTGCCTCGCGTGCCGCCTTTCAAATTGAACCAATCTTGAGCATCAAGAGGAAAGATCGAAGAGTGCGATTGTTGTTACTGGGCAACACCAACACAGCACAAAAAATGGACACTGTGTTGGATCCATTCACAGGCTTAGACTCCTTCTCCTCCCCTTATTTCGACGACGATGACTTCTTCACGGACCACTCGTCGGGGGACCACTTGGACACAGACGACTTTTTGGACGAGGATGTCGATTTCCTCACCAATCAAATCCAAGAATATTATAAGGACAGTCGGATATCGCAGGACGGGGATTATTGTGACGCTGGCAACTTCTCTTTTTCTTCGTCGTCTTCGACTTTCTCGTACGGATGCGCTGACAGCACCTCGGCACTGTCCCCTCACAGAGACGGTCCCTCGCTGAAGAGGCGGAGGCGCATGCGATCCGAACCGGAGATGCAACAGTTGCGTCAAGCTGCCAACGTCCGGGAGCGACGGAGGATGCAGTCCATTAACGATGCTTTCGAAGGACTGCGATCACACATCCCCACTCTACCATACGAGAAGAGACTTTCAAAAGTTGACACTTTACGTCTGGCAATCGGCTACATAAACTTCCTTGCAGAACTTGTGCAGTCCGACATGCCGATCCGGAACCCACACAGTGATACTTTAAACCAACCTAAAAAAGTCATAATTTGCCACAGAGGTACAAGTAAGTATATTATTATAATTATATTATTATATTATTATATTATAATTATTATTATTATTGTTATTATTATTATTATTATTATTATTATTAAAAAACCTCTCCCATGCTTTTTTCCCCCAGGATCCCCATCTCCTAATGACCCAGACTACGGGTTGCCTCCTCTCGCCGGACACTCTCTTTCATGGACTGATGAGAAGCAGTTAAAAGATCAGAACATCATTAGGACAGCGAAAGTCTGGACTCCAGAGGACCCAAGAAAGTTGCACTTGAAATCATCCATCAACAACATTGAGAACGAACCCCCCTTTAACTTTATTTCCTAAGGCAGTGCCATTATTATTCTGTATACACATTGTGTACAAGTGAATTGTATGGATATATCCATGTTTTGTTTATTTGTATGTAATAATGTATTATTGTTACTATCTGTGTTTCAGCTTTTTTAGTCTGAATTGAAGATAAGGCCACTGGCAATCATTTTGTGTCGTATTTAATTGTTTAATTGTGTTGTAATCTATTTTCTAATTTAATACGGATTTTATGTCAAACAAAACCTATTTTTATACGAAACACGAAAATCGTCTATATTTATACTGATATGATGACTCAATAAATGTGTCTAATATCTCACCCGCATGTGTCCGAATGTTTCAGTGTACTAGCCATTGGCATGTATAAAGCAATTTCTAAGAGCAAATGGACATTTCTATTGTTTGTTTGTTTCCTCAAAGCTCTACAACAGATTAAAATATCAAACTGATTCAAAATGAAATGTAGGCTATATATAATAAAGGGTATATATATAATATATAATTAGAATTTGTAGAATTTTACAACATTATAGCGTCAATAAAATAGGCATATGGTGATATATCTTGTGCACAGGCCATCTTTTATTCTGAGCCAATGAATAGAGTCAAATCGTGCGATTAACTGTAACTAAAACGTGATTTCTGAATAGATACTTTAATGTGAGGTGTGAAGCCCTGGATATAGTGTAGAACGCCAGCTGAAAGATGTCACTATTCATCATTATGAAAATCTGACGGACCCTTGCTGTGACTCTGACAGTTTGGGTGAAAAATAAATACAAAAAAAACTAAACAGGAGAGCAGCGAGTATGTTTTAAATTGTGGCTCCAAATTGGAAAAAGAGGCATGACGTTTCCTTTGCCTTGGGCAGTTGGCCTGTGCACACTGCAGGTGCTCCAAGGCAAAATTTTCCCGTGGTATCCACTTGTGTTCCATGTACCCAGTTCCAGTCTCTACGTCAGCTCTCGCAGTTATTAAAAGGTAGCCCAAACACTTGCCCATGTCCACATGTCCTATGTAAACGCATGAAGAGCGACTGGAGGCTAATATCATGGATAGACTGGGGCTGGAATCACGGGTATTTATTTAATAATCATTTAACATCTCAGTTGTTTATAATGTAGTGTTTGTTATTGCTTGTTCATTATAACACAAAAATAATACACTGTGTGCAATCATATAATTAGTAGAAACATAATTATTGTGTTACTTGATTATATTTTTGATGTTATTAACTAATGTTGACTGGGTACCAATGTATTTATTTCCCCATTGTGTTAGTTGTTATCATGTAAGTTTATTATGCGGAGATGACTATTTAATTAGTGTCAACAATATTTCACAAACTCCATTGTGCACTTCCCTAATCAATTAAATCAGATCTGAACTAATCGACATAATCCAACTTTTCCATGTATCAGCGCCTCATTAAACATGTTGATTTCTGCTATCCAGGGCGCAGGACTAAAACCATGTAATCCCATTATGCTCATTAGAAAGTCAAATGTTACCAAGTCAGACTTAACTAAGATAAAGGACCCCAGACGTCTTATGGCGATTTCCACTATTTGCCCGTGGTAACATTTCAATTTGATTAGGGGGAGACAAAAAATGCTGCTATCATTGTATTTTGGCACCTCATGCTAGGGAAAGAGTGTTTGAAAACAGGTACAGTACAAAACCCTTAAAGCATCTTTTGGAAAAGCGCCGATGGAGCGGAAGAAGACTGATGCACTGGATCTTTTCAGGTTTCTATTTTGTCACTTTGGGGTTTTGGCTTGGCAAAGCTTAAAAGGCGACCTTTTATTGCTTGTCAGGTTTATTCCCGTTATTAGCCTATGTGTTCCAACTTCCCACAGACTCTTTTGGAAAGTCCGCGACTGTGGATGGCCGTGGGTAGATAATGTTGTTGTGCGGAGCTGGAATTAGAATAGCCTATACTTGTTGCACAAGTCATTACGCTAAAGGGCGATCTCATGTTGGCTTTGCGCAGTTTGGTCAGTCGTGGAAATTTCATTAAAAACAAGTTACAAACAAACCGAATTCAATAACTGAATGAAATGTTATTTTCATTTTTGCGCTTGTCAAAGTTTTTACTTTTTTCTGCGTGCGTACATATTTGCGCAGTGACGTTTTAGCTAAATAAATCTGCTTGTCGCCGTCATCGTTTTTTGAGCCCTATATGCAGTCCACACCTACTTATTATAGAAAGTGAAACGATTACGCACGGTTTACAACTATCAGTGTCAACAATTTAAAGATGCGCACTAAGCTGGGAACGACGCCTATCAAGAGTCTCATAAGCTTTAAATCTGCTCATATTCGGATTATCGCCAGCAAAACCATGGAGGATAAGACTGAAGATCTTTGAGTCTAGCGCATTTTCATTAGTGCATGGCAACAGTGGCATCGGGGTGCCAGCTGCCAGCTTGAACAAACACCAGTTGATTCCCCTGTACCCAAACTCTTTAAAGCCTACTAAATCCCCCATGTCCGAGTCGCGTCCCGGGGGTACAGCCTGATCCTCAATGTAACAAATATATCACTAATTATTTGTCCAAAAATATTACCTCGGGAGGGCACAGGCTAACAGGTGCTGGAGAAAGCCAGGCTCATCATGCACCCCGGGTAGGGGGACTTTGTTGCCAAAGTACAGGCTGTCCAGGCGCCCCTAGTTTTACACGGTGCTGAGTTTGCAGATAATTGCCATGATATCTTTATTGCTAGGACTTTAAAATATCCGTCCCTGTCGAGTTTCTCCTCGATGCACCTGGTATTTCAAACTTGTTCTTTTTGTGCGCCTGGGTCCTGGACAGCAGCTGCTTAAAACAAGCAAAGAGAGAGGCCCGTCTCCGTCTACGTCTCCAAGACGTGTTGGCATGGTTGTCTTGTCTTTAATGTACCATTAGCCTTTGTCTTGACACAATATGGGAACAGTAAAGCATGACGTGCGTTATAATAAAACACATTTTCAATGATACACCCGGATTTAGGGCGCCAACGCGAGCCAGCCGACAGTACTGTTTTGTCCTCCAAGTCCAAGGGCAATAGACTCATTGCTGTGTCTTGATCAAGCCATTAAATTTATGTCCACCAATTTTTCACATGCAGAAAAAAAGGACCCGAGCGCTGCCTTCTAAGCACATTGATTTCCTCGCCATCACCTGGCGCTTGGTTTAGAGGGAAGGGTAATGCGAGGCGCTTCGTAAAGTGACTCCGTTAACATAAGGCCCTCACCATCCCGCTCCATTGTTTTGTCTTGTTAATAACTCATTACCCGGATTTAACAAATCCTCCATTGCATATGTTTGGTGTCTCCATATTTTGATCCGTACGATTAAGCAGATGTTACGATTGAAAACTGAAAAGTCCAAGGCTACTCATGTCTGAAAGGAGAAGAGCGTTCTCCGCGCAGGACTAACAAAGAGCCTTGGAGATCTTCAGAGAGACATTTACGACCAATAAACAGACTTCAACCTGCTCTATTTCAGCCATTGTGTCGTTTTTGAATAATTAAGGTTAATAAGAATAGGTTTGTATACTTTGAATGCCAGGACCACAGGTGCGGGGTGACATGATGAATGTGGTGCCTGATTTTTGCCAAGCTTGAGAGCCCTTCTCTTGGACCTTCAAGCTGATAGAAAATATTGTCATTTCTTTAATTCACGGCATTACTTTCATTCAGGACAAAGCCGGGTGATGAAAAGCTTATGTTGTAATGAAGCACACTACGTGGTGGCTGCACTGCCTCAGAAAAGAAAGAGCGAGTCAATGCCCGGGCGCGCTTTGGTTTGTGCGCACGTAGTCTGCTCCATCTAATTCAAATAAAGGGAACCTTTCCAACTTTTAAAAGACCACGTTTTACCTTTATTATAGCTTTTAAGGCTGTATCCATTAAGCATATGGTGCGAAAGCAGCAGCCTTTGTACTGACAAAACCCTCGACAGAGCAACCGGTGTCTATTGCGAATCATTTAACTTCTCAGCAGCCAAACAGGATCCAGGGAAACAAGTGCACAAAAGCGCGCACGCGTGCAAGATTTTTAAGAAAAAGAAAATATTATTCAATTGAGCATAAAAGGAGACAATGACCCCCTTAGACAGCACCTCATTCTCTTTTGTGACAAAAGACGCCAGTTACCTCCAGAAAAAATACTGTTATGCCATGACATTGGACCTTGGAAAATAAAATGTCACCAAGGCAAGCAGGGTTTTTGCGCACGGGATGCCCGGCTAACAAAAGCGAAATGGGTATCTGGCAGAGTTAGCTCGTCTGAAGGCGGCCTCCCTCTCTTCACCCCAAAGCTTGAATCTACTTGCAGCACAAGACTTGCCTCCAGATTTGTATTTTCTTTGCTTACTTTTATCTATGAGCCATTCTTTATGCATTTAATGTGCTCCTTTAGAAATGGGTTGATGTGGAAGTGCATTGTTTTACAATAGATCATTAAACAATATGCTTAATAGGAAACTAAAATGATAACCGAAGTAAGCTAAATATATATTTTTAGCTTGTAATCAGCGTTACAGAGCCCATCTATGCAAAGTTAAGTCTTGAACATTAAAAACACATTATATCCTCAAGCATTATTATTATTATCATCTGAAGATGGTGATTATGATTACCGTTATTTTTTAATAATAGCTTTGTACATTATGACATCATGATGGTTTATCGATGCACAGCAATTCAACGAATGGTACTGGTATTTTTCCAAGTCACGGTCAAAGCAAACTTAAAGAGGATTTGCGTGAAAAAGGCTAATGGTTACTTTAGAAGCCATAGCTGACCTTCCAAAACTTGCATTTGGCTAATATTGTAATCTAAGCAGAAAAGAAAATAAAAAAATCGTTGAACTTTACACTCATAACACAAGGTTTAAGACTAGCCACAATAGCATCGCTGGTGCTATATATCAACAATTCAGATTGGTCGCCCTACACCAGGGACAGCTGGCTTTGCTTGGCCATGGAACCCCATACCACCCTCGGTGGACCATACACAACGACACTGACCTTACCGCGGGGGAAGCCAAAATGTGCCTTTCACTGAATTAGCCTCAAAGACGTCTTGCTATGATCATTGTTCGGAACAGAATGGACTGAATATTGTTCTTAATATGAGAGGCATTGTATCCAGCTTTTGCTTGCCCCATATGAAATATTACTGCCCCTTTATTCAAACTCTCGTATTTCAAGGCAGGCATGTAGTTACCGTATGCGATTTTGTGTCAGTGCTAAGATATCCAGACCCTGCCTGTCACTTCATTTCAGTGCCTGGATCCCATACTTTTATTAATGTTTTATTTTTATTTTTTTGCTTTGTTCGAACTCATCGCCAAGAGAATGCACATACACTGATAGTTCTTCAAGGAACGAGGGCTTAGAAAACCCGTAACAACTAGGAATAAATAAATAAAAACGGTTAACATATCAACACATAAACTCCATTCCAGATTTCCATAAATAAATGACCGTGTTTTGTTAGTAATTTTCGTAGCGTATTTTTCAAAGCAGTGTTTTGTTTTTAATGCAAAAAGAAAAGAAAATCAAATAGCTATATTTCAAGCACCCGTGAAGCTTGGTGTTTATGTGTATTTGTGCTTGGTTTCTATAAAATGCATTTGGTTCTACTTTTTCATTGGTTGCAGTTTTCCTTTTTATGTCGATTTTTTTCTAATAATAACTACTTTTCTAATTTCCCAAGACACAGCCTTCTGCCTATATGAGAAGGAAACAGATTCGCGTTGATAATTGATCCACTTTTTTATTCAGACTTCCACCTTCCGCAAAGAGACAGAAAAGTCGGGCTAAAATGTGATAAATTACAAATATGCAAATTGCATTCAGTGGCGTTTGTAAGTGTGTCTATCTGAAAGTGAATAAGGCCTTGCAGTCAGTCGGCGCGCATTCGGGGAGCTCGGGACCCCAGGGCGGGGATCAAAGCGCCCCATTCTTTTTCATCCCCGGTATTCTCCCACAAACGATTTCGATACAATATGTTTTCATGATGCACGTCATGTGCCTGGGACGCAGAACTCGTTGAATCTTTGCTCAATGCGTCGACCGCCTTTTGTTCGACAGGATGGACTTCAGAGGGTTTTTCCCCCTAGTTGCCAGGTTTCTAAAGTGTAAAAGCATGCATCATTTTTCACCAGGTCTCGTTTTAATATTCACTAAAGGAAATCTATGAAAACAGACCTTTCAGTTGTTCGCTGGCATGAACCTCACTGCTGTCCAACTGATTTCTCCTATTATAACCATTTCTCAGCAGGGAGGTATTTGCAACACAAACGCAGCTGTAACACACACACAAACACACAAAATGGTATATTTAGAGTAAAGGCATCCAGCTTTATGTCATTAATAAATCATTCCTCTGCAACTCAAAACAATAAATAAACAAAGAAAAAATAGAATTTAGAATCTCTTGCCCTTTCGATAACAATCATCTGAAAATAGAAAAGTGAGGACTATATTATTATGAAAGTGTGATTTAAAAAAATGTAATTGCTTGAATTATTTTTAATTTTTATTTTAAGTATCCAAGTACCCTTGGCAACCCCAGCATTCTGAAAAAAACTTTAAATTCTCTGTTCCTCAATTGTTTTCCAGCTTTGAATGAACTTATAGCTGTGGCAAAAGCTTAAAACAGCAGCTCAGTGCAACTTGACCATACGTTTAGAGTGATTGGTTGAAATGGCCTTGGGCCAGAGCTGGGAAAGCTTCCAGGCCAGACTCCCATTAACCCTCTATGGTGAAACTCTGCTGGAATCCAACACACCAGCCATCACCATTTATCCACCAACTAATGAAACTAATTAATTTCTGGAGTTCAGCTAAAATTCCACTTTGTTGTTTTACAACCAGAGCCTGAAACCCTGTGAAAGTAGCAAACATCTTTATACGATACCCCCTCCTGAGATTGTTTTAGCTAATGATATATATCTGACATCTTATAGTAGTTTCTATGGTAACTAAGCTGCATTCAGTTCGGACCATGCTGGTCTGTTCAGTAGCACAGCAGTATGGAAAAGTTGTTTTGTGACTCTGGCAATGGACCAGTTAATGGAAGATTACAAGAAATTAGGCCATAATCACATAATCTCTGAGAAAAGGGTCACAGCACAGTAATCAGGCAGATCAAGTCATAACTCAATAACCATCCGTTGTACATGACAGATTGTTAAAGGAGAAATTGGTAATTGATTCTAAGCTTGTCCCTGAGGGTCAGTGGGGTCTGGTGAGACCAGAATTCGGAGAACAGATCCACAGGGGTTTGCCTCAGAGCGACACTGTTTATACAGAACACAGCTACCAGCCAAACCACTCTGTTCTCCACATTTAGAAGGTCAATGGTACTGTTTATCACTTCATGCTATAGCTTATAGTAAAATTAACTCTTACGAAATGTTAGATTTTTTTTAAAGCAATAAAAGTAAAAGTAGAACCCATTTCATATGATTATTTATTCTGTACAGTGTGAAGAAGTGAAATAAAGACCGAGCAAAAGAGATGGGGGCAGAGCAAGACTAAAGACTGAAATGTGTTCGAGAGCCAAGATCTTATTGTTCGGCTCCACAGCCATTGAGATCGCCTCCAAAGCTGTGCATTCCGCTGGTTTTGTGCTGTATGCGGCATGCGGAAAGCAAAAGACTATTTTTGAAGCACTCTTTACTGTGGCAGAAGAATGCATACAGTTACTCATGTCTGCACCTTTCCAACAGCATTCAGACTTAAGAGCTGCAGTAGACTGAGCCCATTCACAGCACAGTCAATTACAGTCAGTTAAAGTCACGATAGTCTTTGTTTTCTCTTAATGGGAGCTTTGTGTGGCTTCACTACGGGGGGAATCTAATGAACTTTTTCTCATTGCTTTGTACAGTGCCGTGATATCTTCACTGACAAAATCAACTGACTTTTGTTCAAATTTATGAAATAGGAATTGCTGTGAAAATGCTTTATTAATGCGAGAAACTGATACAGATCAATATCCTTAAATATAATAACAGACTATGAGTTCAATCTAACTAGGTGTTTTCTTTTTTAGATATACAACTATGAATGCACAATTAAAGCAAAGGTATTATTGACGTATATATATATTTGTTTAATAAATCTCATAGTCAGATTGCATAATATCTTTGACTCTTCCTTGACACTGTGATTTTGTTTCTGATTTATAAAGGGGAAAAAAATCTTCCAGAGTTTCATACCCTCATCAGGTTTTGAAATTACAAAAACAAGCTGTGCATGGACTAAGCCATTTCTGTTTTAAATGTGATTTGAACTTAAAAAAAATCTAGAGTGGTTGCCTGTTGAGAAGGGAGAAAGAACTCCAGTTAATACATCTTCATCGTCTTCATCTGCCACGGTCAACTGGGAATCTGCAATTACATAAAACACTAAATTAGCAAAAAAATATGAATCTTTTTCTTTTTTTAAATACACCAAATAAGTTGGCTTTCACAAAAAAAATGAAATAAATAAATATATATATATAATTAAATCAGGGTAGTAAATAGTATTACCAGCCATATAACTGAAAATCACTAGTAAATCATACATTTCATTCATATTAGAGCACTTATAAATTGTGATGCACAAACTGTGTTTTTAACCATCCCAAGTCATTTTTTGTACCAATCAAGTGAATGTGAGTACTGCCCATGGGAGGGGCAACATGACATTTCCCTGGCCGATTCAAAACAGGTCATGGACCCTCCATAGACACCAAGGTGGTGGGAGGGAGAACTTAACCACACCGTGTAACCGAATCAAACCAGTGGTTACCCCTTTTCAGCCCACTGGAATAGCCATAACAATACCATTCACTTTGCAGCAGAGAAGACATGCTCCTTTGAGACTGACTGAGGCTTTTTATCAACTGCGGGGCTTTGTAGCCTTTTAGAGAAAAGAGAGAGAGAGAGAGAGAAACAGAAAGCTCATTTTGAAAGTTTATTTTTCCTAACACATTTTATTTTATTGGGTACGGGTCTAAATATAAGGTCTTAATAATGGTGAATGACAGAAATGCCGTTTTATATGCGGAAAAAGAGTCAAGCTCAGGACTGCCCTAGTGCTGACCTATGCCTTTCAGGTTGCTTGAACACATCAGAATTGCCATTGTTAAGGTTGATTAATTGAGTCTGATAAGTTACCATGAATGAAGATTGTTATAGTGTTTTATGTCTATTTCAAAGAGTTCTGCAGAAAAGCATATGGGCCAGACGTATTCATGAACAAAAAGGGAAAAAAGCCCAGATGTATTATGGTTGTATCCAAGCAGTCTTGCCCCCCTTCTTTTGATCATTTTCCGAATGACTTTGAAGCCATGCACTTGCCATATTAAAAAGGGAATATTTAAATATTTTAGAAAAAAAAGTGTGATTTTACCATGCTTACCAAGTTTTACTCTCTTTGATAGTGTTCCCAATGTGGTTAAAAAGTTTACTACTTAGTATATTACACATTTAAAAATTGTGACATTTTGCTCAGTCAACATATTGCATTTATATCTGATTAATCCTAAAACACAATATTCATATTTATAAATTAAGCTTAGCTAACAAGACCCATCAGACAGACAAACAGGCAGACTTAGCGCACATGTCCAAACAAGAGCTTGTAGAAGTGTGTTTGCCATAAAAGCTTGAAATTATTCACACCAACTTAGATTGGTGACACACTGAATAAACATAATATGCTGTGTGACAACAATGTTTGCCAACTCTTTCCAAATGTCAAGACCCTCAGTAGCCAGTGCCTTATCTCCAGTGTCTCAATTATTGAGTGTCAGTGGTGATGTATGGACCAGATATCCCCGTGGTTTAGACAGAGGCCAGCTAGCAGTTGTAGAGGTCACTGGCCAGGCCCTCTGGACCGAGCACCAGTGACCCCCTTCATGCTGACCCACTATAAACTACTGCAATGGCCTGTAGACATCTCCATCCATCCAGAGCCAAGGCTGCAAGTACAGATCTTTTCTCAAGTACTTAAGCAAATGTGCAGAAAGTTAGACATGATGTCAAAGCCAAATACAATAAAAACAATAATACTGAGAAATATTACAACAATTTAAAATAAATGTTTTCTATTTAATACATTTTAATATTTAATTTATTCCTGTGATGGAAAAGTTGAATTAACTCTAGTCTTCAGTCACATCCTTCAGAAATCATTCTAATATGCTGATTTGGTGCTCAAGAAACATTTCTTCTTATCATTGTCGAAAATAGCTGTACTGCTTAATATTTTTGTAGAAAACCATGATACATTTTTTCAATATTCTTTGATAACTTTGATATAGAAAATTAAAAAGAACATCTTACTGGCTCCATACTTTTGACTTGTAGTGTGTGTGTGTGTGTGTGAGTGTGTGTGTATATATACAGTATATATATATATATATATATATATATATATATATATATATATATATATATATATATATATATATATATATGGGTCATATTTATGCAGAAATTTAGAAAATTCTAAAGGGTTCAAACTTTCAAGCAGCACTGTATATATACACACACACACATACATATATATATATATATTACAATTCTAAGTGTATAAAGCTGTGATTAATCACAACAAATGCAAAAAGAAGAACCATTGCAGAACCGATGACACATATCTATTGTCTATAATTACTGGCCTGTTGAAATCCACCGACTGGACAGCGGTGTAATCTGGGTAGATTGATTTGTTAGCTTCTGTGCATCAGATATTTGTGTCGGAGCGCTTCCATATTGACAGAGGGTATTAAGTCTTTCAGTTATCTGGCCAAGTCATGCCTGCTAAGCTCATTAACTTAGATCCCAATCATCAGAATGTCAATAATAGGCAAAAGATAGATTAAATATAGCCGAGGAAAGACAACTCTCTCCATTTCTCATTCCTACTCCTCATGTGTCACTGCAAATATGATAATAGTGCACGAGGTAACCTTTCAGAGTGATGGACATGTTTGGTTAAATCAATATCTTTGAACATCTTTTTTGATGTGGTCAATATGAGGACAGGTGTTAA
This sequence comes from Sinocyclocheilus grahami, assembly GCF_001515645.1. Classification (NCBI taxonomy): domain Eukaryota; kingdom Metazoa; phylum Chordata; class Actinopteri; order Cypriniformes; family Cyprinidae; genus Sinocyclocheilus; species Sinocyclocheilus grahami. The sequence continues at coordinate 544,541 of NW_015505585.1, read as the reverse complement.
TGCTATACTACAACTGTAATCAACTTAAATTAGATATTTTAGTTACTGGTCTGTGTTGTTATCTCTTTCAGGTGGTCATGCACTAACCTAATCCAGGGAGAGCATCTGCCCCTCTCTCACTCTGTAGGCTGATGTCCAAAACACTGCTCATCTTCTGCTGGCCTCCATGCAGCACCTATACGTGGCTTACAGCAGAGGGATTTTTAAGCTACAAGTCTATAACACAAAAACTAGACCAGCTGTCAGTTGGAAGGTTCCTTACCAAAGGAGCCATATTGCTATAGCACAACTTTTTAAAAGTACCATATGCTGGATTCCTCTGCCGTGGTGAGCAAGGAGCATCCATCTACAGAAAAAGATATCTAAAATATCTCCAATTTTCACATCTCACAGATGCAATTGTTTGTATACAGAGGTCATGATATTTGCTAAACTCCAACCCAAATGCTAAACCTAAACCCTCACAAATGGGCTGACATCATGAAAACATTATATTAACCTTGTTAGTTATGAGGACCACTTTAAATGTCTCATATCGTAAGTCAATTTTCACTATATTGTTTTTGGTCCATACAAGTATAGTTACAGCTGTACACAAACACACACATTTACTTGGCTAATCTAAATGCAAAAATATCATAGATTTCTATTGTTTTCTAGTTAATCATAAATAATACAGATAATTCACAATATATATTTACTATATTTATATTCAAATTTTTCATGCTCATATGTCTCCAAACTGAGGAATTGCCAGATTTAGAGCACTTCTTGGGACAATTCCCCCAAAAATGTATAGTGAAGTAGAAGCTCACACATTTACTGTATGTACACTATCATTCAAAAGTTCCAGGTCAGTAAGAGATTTTTCAAAATAAAATGAATACTTTTATTGAGCAAGGACACATTAAATTGATCAGAAGTGACAGTAAAGACATTTATAATGTTGCAAAAGATTACCTATTTCAAATGCTGTTGTTTAGAACTTTCTATTGATCCAAAAAATACTAAAAAGCAATCATGGAATAAAAAAAATATATATATAATAATAATAATAATAATATATACTGTATATATATATATATATATATATATATATTAAATTATAATAATGTTTCACAATATTATGCTGTTTTACTTATTTTTTATCAAATATATGCAGCCTTGATGAGCATAGAGACTTCTTTCAAAAACAGTAAAACAAAATTTACAAACTTTTAATTGTTAGTGTATATGCTACAAAATAATATGTATAGTGGCAAATATTGGGTAAATGTCCCTAGTAAGAGAGTCTGTTTCATGTGCATTATTTGTGTAATAAATGACATCCGACACAGGCAGGCCTCAACGAGGTGATCGGAGTTGCGTTTGTCCTCCTGGTAATTGGGGTGTGGGGTGCAGCACAAAACAAAAACAAAACTTATGCATATTCATCAGCCTTCACCAATTGAGGCCAGAGATGAGGGGCTTAATGGACGTGCACCTGTTAAAGTCTGTTCTGGGTTAGCCTCTACTGTATATGTGCTCTGTGTGTGTGCGGGACAGGCCACAGGTGCAGATTTCATTAAGGGTTACATGATTAAAGCTCCTGCCCTCTTTCAGTGTGGTAAGTTCGGCTTTGATGAAGAAAAAGACATGTTTTGGTGTAAATATCATGGAAGAGCATATTCATTTAAAGTGGACAAAACTGTAGCACTCTCAGAGAAGCTACTGACCGCAAAGCTGACTGAAGCGTTGTGCAGAATGGCTTCCTGCCACTGAAACGTCTGCCGTAAGAACATCTCATCCTTGATGGCATGGAAACGCAATAGAGAAATAGTCAATGTAGAAAAGCTCATGGAGTCAAATGAAGCAACATTTAGAGTAACAAAACTTTGCGGTGTACCTCTGTCTTAAAATCTCAAACTTCTTTTCCCACACCTGCTTGGCCATACACAACTGCTTACTGAGCCTGAAAACATTAAAGGGGTCATAGGATGCCCATTTTCCACAAGTTGATATGATTATTTAGGGTCTTAATGAAAAGTCTGTAACATAGTTTGGTTCAAATTTCTCAATGGTAGTGTAAAAATTTTTTTTTTACCCTGTCAAAAAACAGCTCTTTTCAGATCAAGCCGTTTTTGTAGCATTTTCCTTTAAATGTTAATGAGCTCTGCTGACCCCGCCCCTCTCTTCCGAGCTGCTCTCAGAGAGACTGTTTACTTTAGTGCATTCATGATTTATGTGAACACGACGCATTTATGTAGATCGGGTATCGGTGCATTCCCTTCAGAAACAAACTTAATCCTCTGCATCTTCAGCGGCTCAGATTTCGGGAGTAAATGATGACTGTTATGTTCATTATTACATCCAACAACAGAACACCTCAATCGCTTAGGAAGGAGTCATTCTTGTCTACATCTGTTCCAGCAGTGAAACAATGGCGAACTGATGACAGCTCATTCAGGGCGGTCTCAGGTAAGACGCCAGTCCAGTCTGTGCTGAAACACTACTGTCAATCAAACTATCATGGGTGGGGCCTGTATGTGTGACGTCACACAGACAGGCATCTGAGATCGGCACGATTTGAGAAAGGGGAAAAAATTTAACGAGATTACAAAAATCTTTATCATTATACACTCTTAAAAATAAAGGTGCTTCATGATGCCATAGAAGAACCTTTTTGTCTAAATGGTTCCATAAAGAACCTTTAACATCTGAAGAACCTTTCTGTTTCACAAAAGGTTCTTTGTGGCGAAAGAAGGTTCTTCAGATTACAAAAACGCAAGAAAGAGATGGTTCTTTAAAGAACCTTTGACTGAATGGTTCTTTGTGGAACCAAAAATGGTTCTTCTATGGCATCGCTTGAAGAACCTTTTGAAGCACCTTTATTTTTAAGAGTGTAGGGTGGTTGTGTACACACACTGCCAAAACACATTTCAGTTCGAACAACTTGTAAAAGTGCATGTAGTATCCTGTGACCCCTTTAAGAAACAATAAGAACAACAGAGGGCAGTGGAAAGAACAAGTACTGTAGGACTGACCTCTTTCAAAATGTTATTATAACTTTCAATCTCCTTTGCTTAGGAAGGAGTCATTCTTGTCTACATCTGTTCCAGCAGTGAAACAATGGCGAACTGATGACAGCTCATTCAGGGCGGTCTCAGGTAAGACGCCAGTCCAGTCTGTGCTGAAACACTACTGTCAATCAAACTATCATGGGTGGGGCCTGTATGTGTGACGTCACACAGACAGGCATCTGAGATCGGCACGATTTGAGAAAGGGGAAAAAATTTAACGAGATTACAAAAATCTTTATCATTATACACTCTTAAAAATAAAGGTGCTTCATGATGCCATAGAAGAACCTTTTTGTCTAAATGGTTCCATAAAGAACCTTTAACATCTGAAGAACCTTTCTGTTTCACAAAAGGTTCTTTGTGGCGAAAGAAGGTTCTTCAGATTACAAAAACGCAAGAAAGAGATGGTTCTTTAAAGAACCTTTGACTGAATGGTTCTTCTATGGCATCGCTTGAAGAACCTTTTGAAGCACCTTTATTTTTAAGAGTGTAGGGTGGTTGTGTACACACACTGCCAAAACACATTTCAGTTCGAACAACTTGTAAAAGTGCATGTAGTATCCTGTGACCCCTTTAAGAAACAATAAGAACAACAGAGGGCAGTGGAAAGAACAAGTACTGTAGGACTGACCTCTTTCAAAATGTTATTATAACTTTCAATCTCCTTTTTCTGCATTGCTTCAGTCTTTCTAAGTTCTTTTATTTTTGGAACCAACTCTGTATCCCCAACAAGGAAAAATAAAGCTGAAATTCAGATCAGTTTACGCATGCATGTACTTCTACTTCAACAAAGTGAAGGGTACCTCCATGGTTGTAGGTTCTGCTGGCTTCTGCTTCTCAAGCTTCTTTTCAATGGCAGCTTTCTGACAATAGGAGAATCACAAACTCATCCTAAAATTACAATGATGCATTACTGTATAGGATTTGTATGTCCAAATAAAAGGAGTACAAATAAAATGTTACTTTCGTTTCTCTGTGTTTTCATTACTGTACATCTTAACCCAATTCTGCCATCATTTACTCACCCTCATTTCATTCAAAACCTTTACTTTTTCCCTTTGAAACACAAAAGAAGATATTTTGAGGAATGTCTCACTGTCTTTTTTTGCTAATACAATAAAAGGTCCAATTTTGTTCCAACATTCTTAAAAATATAATATTTTGTGTTTCACAGAAGAAAGAACATTTAAAGCAGGTTTAAAACAACACGTTTAACCCTTAAATCACCGAATCTCTCAATACGTTTCATGTGGCTTTCCACCTCAGTGGAGATTTAAATGGATGGCCATATTGTGTGTCATTATATCAATCCGTCGCTCACAAAGGGTCATTTTAACACCAAATGTCCACTTTGTGTAGCATGTCCAATCAAGGCCTGACACAGCTTTGTGGAATGCCGTGTTGGCTGATTGAGTGCGTACATTCAGGGCAGTGTGAAGGTCAGGTCAGCTCAGGTCAGCTCGGACATCCACTTTTCTACCCGTGTTCCCCCAAAAAGGCCTAACAGAATGTGGGAGTCCCTTTTTAAGTTTATCTTAGTAAGAGTGGGTGCAGAGTGTGTTGTTAGTCTAATCCAACACAGAAAGGATGTCAGTCTACCCTTTTTCTTTCATCCCAACCAAAGAAAACAAAGAATGGGAGAGAGAAAGTTTCCTTGCCAGATTGTTCAAAGACCCATTGTGTGCAAAAAGGAGTAGGTGCTGATTTGTGATAGTGAGTTGTGTAAGGCCTCTGAAGTACTCTGCACTGAGAACAGACACTAATGAAGGCATGCTACACTTCAGTCTGTTTCCTTACTAATCTGATGGATGCAGGATGCACATTTACAGTTTAGACAAAATAATTAATAACAGAACATTCAACCGAAGAACAACCTTGCAAAACGTTTTGATACATCAAATACAAATTTGATACAGCAATCATTACTCCAGTCTTCAGTGTCACATGAACCTTCAGAAATTATTCTAATATGCTTATTTGGTGCTCAAGAAACATTTCTTATTATTATCAATGTTGAAAACAGCTGCTTAATGTTTTTGTGGAAACTGTGATACATTTTTATCAGGATTCTTTGATGAATAGAAAGTTAAAAAAACAGCATTTTTTATTTGTATTTCTTTTTATTTAATTACAGAAATATAAATCTTTTATAACATTATAAATGGCTTCAATGTTTATTTTGATCAATTTAATACATTCTTATTGAATAAAAGTATACATTTCTCTAAAAAAAATTATTGAAAATTATAAAAAAAAATAAAATGACATAATTTTGAAATATAGTGCTTCTAACCATTCAAGCACAGACCACGTTTATAGATCTATTGTTTGCTAAGGTAAATAAATCAAACTGTCTGCGAATTGTACACTCTAAAAAATGCTGGGTTGTTTCAACCCAACGTTGAGTCAAATATGGACTAACCCAACCGTTGGGTTAAATTTTTACATTACATTTTTGGTAACACTTTATGTTGATAGTCCACTTTAGACATTCTAATAACAGCAAGTAACTTTGCAACTACATGTCAACTAGCAGTTAGTAGAGTATTAGTAGACTAGCTTCTTAATATCTTCTAACACTTTCTTTGTCAACTTATTCTACTAACCTAAACCTACCCTAACAGTCTACTCTGAGAGTTAGTAGACATGTAGTTGCAAATGAATGAGAATTAGTTGACATGTAGTTGACATGTAGTTACTTATAGTTAGTAGAATGTCTAAAGTGGACTATCGAAATAAAGAGTAACCACATTTTTAACCCAAACGTTGGGTTAGTCCATATTTGACCCAAAGTTGGGTTGATAAGAGTTTCACACATTTCCATAATAACTAGCCACTACAGTGGCCAAGCTCATTGTAAGGGTACCCTTTATGAAGTGGACTTTAAACCGGGCTCATTGTCCATTTCTATTCAGCTGTACCCCATCACCCACTCCAGCCTGTCACTGTGTTGTGTCAGCTGCATGCCACATTCCACCCTCTGCTAGGCACTGAGGCTTGGGATTCACATTGGCTGCCTCCTCGCCGCCTCTATGCGGTCACCATGTTGACAGAGTCATCGTCCTAACCGCCCCCCACCCACTCTAACCTCACCCTTCCCATCCAACAGAGTCTTAACAAGCCATGAACAAGCAAAAAAAAATAAAAAATAAAAAATGGGGAAGCATACTGTATGTAAGAAGCCTGGATGCTATGCCACTTTTGGGATCAGCTACATATAAGCTAATAGCCTATTTAAAGGTAAGTAAGATTAGCATTGGAAATAGCACTATACAAATCTAAATAGACATAATAAAATATTATTTTATCACGGTCACCAGCTGCATGTTTTAAATTATATATATATATTTATTTATATATATATATATATATATATCTTTCCTATCACCTTTGATCAATTGAATGCATTCTTATGGAATTTCTTTCAAAAACTTTTGAAAGGTATGTATTTTAGTGAGAAAAACATTAGCAAATAAAATGTCATTATTCCTTTAAAAAAAAATCTTACTGACCCTAAACTTTGGAACGGTAGTGTACATAAACATAAATAGCTTGATTGTGAATTTCCTTGAGTTAGCAAGTTTATAATTCATATTTGTGACAGAAAAAGCATATTAGATGTGTTTTCAATGAAAAAGAATAAGATCTGCACTTGAAGAAGGGAGAGAGGAGCTGCCATCCATCACTCAGGGCTGTTAATGAATGCGTTTCACTGTTGGTATGGGTTGAATTTTAACCGCAGACTCATGGCTAAAATTGATATGACTTCGACACTGCGTGTGCACCTTATCCTCTGTCTTTGTCTGGGGTAATGGAGAGACCGTCCACTGGTCAAGGGTTCAAGACCTCCAAACATCCTGAGACAGATTGGACACGTCAAGTCCTTGCCATATCTGAGCATGCATTCAGCTGGGTCTCATACTCACCTCCTTCCTCCGTGAGGCTTCATTGCATGCAGTTTCTGTCTCCATTTCCTCTTTTAACTGTTTTATCTGCAAAGGATAATATATATTTTTTTAAATCACAAACGAGAGTGGACAGTAGGCGAGACTTCATGTTGTTTGTTTATTTGCAACCATCCAAAAGATTCTTGGATATTTAGGAGTATTTACAACTAGGTTAAAACTTCAGAAGTGGTCAGCCAATAGTGCTGTTGACAAGTGCAGTTGGGTGGTTCATTTGGGTGTCTTTTCACAGCTGCGCTTCACACTCCACTCTGGCCTGGGCTTCAGCCTCTCATTATAGGTCTTTCCTGCAGCCTTCTGGCTATAGAAACAAATATTCTGCTCCATTGATCAAAGTCACCAAAATAAAGTGGAGAAAAACTTCGTTTTTTCAAAACGTAATTTTTTCACTTTACATTTTTATGCATAGCCACCATGCTAGACCTTAACATTGAGTTTGTCAGTCACAGCACAAAGGGGTGGCTCAACAAAGGGTGCAAGACTGAAAAGAGGCCAGTCTAAACTGCTACACTAAATATGGATAATCCTTTTCTCCCGGTAGCTCAAACAACATTAAGGAGGTCTTCATTAGTGGTTTTATCCAGGTCTTCTACATGGAGTGTGTTTGGCCACCACCTGCTCCATTAGTCTCTTTCCTGGCCCTACCAGGTTGTGTGTCCACTCAGTATTATGTGAAGAGCCGGAAGAATATTACTGATCTGAAACTAATATGCCTCTATTATAAAACACTTTTAAAAAACAAATAAATAAATAAAAGAAAGAAAGAAAAACAAAGAAAGAAAAGATAAAAAAATCTAAATATTAAATCATACAAAACAAATTAAAATTAAAGAATGTCTTCTTTACAACAAAAAAAACGATCTGTACTGCAGAACTTGAGTTTGTTTTATCCATTTCAAAAATTAATTTTCAGTAGTAAGCTTTCTAGCAATTTACCATGTCTTTTTTATTTTAAAATAAATAAATAAATGATTTAAAGCAATTTAAAGTGTTTTCATTCCAATGAATGCAACATAAGTAACTAAAAACTGTACAGTATATCTGTATATTCAATTATGCATATGAGCATAATAGGAATATATTCAATACATATTGAAAATATTCATAGAAAAAAACTTATTTATTGAAATAAAAAAATGTGCATTGCAGAACATAATTTATTAATTTTAATAAATGTATTAATTTCAACAATTCATTTTCAGTGGTGAGCTTTCTAGTAATCAAATCACTGTCATCAAAAATGCATTTATTAGTCATCTATACACATACATATGCATATATATATATATATATATATATATATATATATATATATATATACATATATATTTGTTTGTGAAATGGTGAAATGTTTTAAATATCTGAAAGTACACTAACATCAGTCAGTCAAGCATTATAATATGATAATCAATGTTATTTAATGATATAACTTTTGTAATTAGAATTAATACATATATGTGTGTGTGTGTGTGTGTGTGTGTGTGTGTGTGTTTTACCTATGATAAGTATGCTCTTGTAATAGATTTGTTTTAAACAAAAATGATTTTTATGTGCATTTGCTTTAGCTGTACTGCAGAAATATAAACCTAAGTATACTAACTAACTAACAAGCAAGAAGTGACAATAATAAACATCTGTATGCATAGTTTTCTTTACTCTGCTGAAGAGCTGTGCTAATATGAGTGTTTGATTGCAGGGTAAATTATGCCAGCTTTGACAGGACCCTTGCTGCTTGTCTCCCAGCAACCCTGCAAGGCCAGAGGGAGACTTTTAACCTTCTAGATTCTGTGTGGCCGGATTCAATGGCTGAGTACCATAGAGTCTTTCACACTCTTTTTACGTTGTCCTCTGTGTTCATATTTTAATTCCAGCCATTGTGTGGCAAACTTGGTGCATATTGATCCTCGCAATCAACCACAGATGCTGTGTAAAATAATACTTGATAACCAGTGCTTCAATAAATGTTGTCTGTAAAACTGTTTAAATATGTAAATGAAAGATTCTGAGTTTTAAAATATTTAAATGAATTAATATTGTATTTAAAGGTTTTGATGGTAAAATACAGCGATTGGCTGACATGACTTGAAATGACTTAAAATATAAGGCAGCAGTCCAACTTAGAGCACATTCAAAATGCACAACAAAGCACTCTGACAACATGGTTTCTTACTGTAGTGCAATAATATAAACTCTGGCATGGCCCCAATCTTAACACCACACAGTGCTACTTCACACACACTTCATCTTTACTGCACAAAAGATAAAACACTAAATAAACAATGCTATATCAATGCATGTCAAAAACGCTGCACCACGTCCATTCACCAAATGTTTTACCAATATCAACATGCTACAATGTCAGCTCAGTGTTTCATATCGTCAGCTGTGCTTGATCACATATCATAAAATAATTTAGTTCTCCCTCATGCACCAGTTGCTGCAGAGTATTTAATTCGTGGAAAATTTGCTCCGCTGGCATGCTTCTCTCTTCTCACATAGCTAACACACGAGTAAAACCTGCAAAATTATGAGGGACAACATTGTCTAGGCTGTAAACCTCACATACTGTTTGCTGCCCTATTTATAGATGTCACACAGTAACCATTACTGGGTAAGGAGAATTATTTCCTGGGAGAAACAGAAAAACCAGTATATGTAATGGAAGTGAATGAGGCCAATTATTTGAAGATTTAATTGCAAAAATGTGAAGCTTATAATTTATAAAAGCACTTGTTCTGCTAAAACCTATTGAATATACATGGCAACAAAGTCGCAAAATATAAATAATAATAATAATAATAATAATGAATTAAATAATAATTATATAATATAAACTTTACACAGAAAATGTTAGTAAACTATTTTCTTTTTTAGAAATTGGTTCACTCAGAAATTGCTAGTAAATTTCAGAAACAATTAGAAACCGCAAATTACACATTGAATTAAATGTGACATTTAGAAGTAGAAAAAATTTAATATTTTCTTGTGAAACATCTTTGTTTTATTTACAACATTGAAAAATATGTTTTACAGTGTAAAATCTATTCAAAAATTATTATTTTTTTGCAACTTTTAAAAGGTGAACATTTTAATGTTTAGCGATTGGCCCCATTTTCTTCCATTGTGTGTGTAATATGTGTAGTTTTAAAAGAAAACAATGGACAAACTGAAATTAATTTTGTGGCAATCAACATTACGCCACAAATGCTGGTTATTGAGTTAAAAGATTAGTTCACTTGCAGAATAAAACTTTCCTGATAATTTACTCACCCCCATGTCATCCAAGATGTTCATGTCTTTCTTTCTTCAGTCGCAAAGAAATTAAGGTTTTTGCGGAAAACACTCCAGGATTTTTCTCCATAAAATGGACTTCAATGGTGGTCAATGGGCTGAAGGTCCAAATTGCAGTTTCAATGCAGCTACAAAGGGCTCTACACATTCCCAGCCAAGGAATTTGAAGTTGGAAGAGAAAATGAGATTGAGTTTTTCACCCTACCCTACCTTTTTGAACCGGAGTACACAAAAATGAAGAGCTAACCGCGCGTCACCTTTCCAACGTGATTACATAATGCGTGAATTTGCAGATGCGCAATGCGAAGCTAGTGCAAAACGTGCATTTGTGGTTTAAAAGAATAAACATTTAAATTTTTTTAAGAAAATGACAGATCATTTCACTAGATAAGACCCCTATTTTCTTGGCTGGGAACGTGTAGAGCCCTTTAAACTGCATTGAAACTCCAGTTTAGACCTTCGAACTGTTGACCACCATTTAAGTCCATTATATGGAGAAAAATCCTGGAATGTTTTCCTTAAAAACTTTAATTTCTTTGCGACTGAAGAAAGAAAGACATGAAGATCTTGGATGACATGGGGGTGAGCAAATTATCAGGAAATGTTTATTCTGGAAGTGAACTAAATGTTGTATGTTTCTGTTGACTATCTTTGGTACTTATGGTAACTTATTGTACACCACATTAGTCAACAATTGTAGTGTTTAATGGTGCTATATAAATACGTTTAAGTTGAAATAATCCTTTAACAAATGTAAAAAACCTTACCTTTTCTTCGCCACTTTCTCTTTCAAGGTTTAACTGCATCTTTAGTTGCTTATGTTCACCTGTCAGCTGCAATAAATGGAAATGAAAGTGTTTTAAATAAAACAATGCAATGAGCATATAAGGATGTTTCTGACTTTATTTGTGTACTATATAATATCTTTTGAAGGGCTTTTTTGCTGTCGTCAGCCTCTGATTTTAACTATGCCAAATCCAGAGTTACGGGCAGAAGAAAGAGAGAACATTTGAGAACACACACACAAAAAGACCCAGTGTAATATTCATGATATGCTGATGCAAGGAGCACAACGAGAGGACATCCACTTGTCTTTGTTCATCTTTTGCATCTTGGGTCAGTGGACTGAAGCCCAGTCCTGGCCTGCGTGACCTGTTCTGGCTCAGGGTCCTGACAAGCTTCTGACCTGATGCATTGCTGTTGACACGTCCACTCACATGCACTGACCAAACACAAACCACTAAGTTCAAGGGCCAAGTGTGTGTTATTACCAAAGTGCTTTTATTTCCATAGAGACTTAAGACCTGGACAGCTCTTATCTTTAGTCACAGTCAATGCAAAACATTTTAGCAGAAGGTTCTTCCCATTTTGAATGGGGACACATAAAAGGAGTTTATGTTCCAATGAAATGGATGATATGTTGTTTTGGAGCATTTTAAAAATCTATATTTTCATGCGTAATCACAAAAAGCAGTGGCGTAAAATATTCAGACAGTTACCAAAGTTACATAAGCAATGAATGAATGTCAAACAATATGAAAGATAAAGGCCTGGCCCTTGAGAATACACCTGTCTTGTGTTTGCTTTCTCCTCACAGACTCCCACAGAGTGTGAGATGATAGCTGTGGTTTGACAAGTGTCCTCAAACATTGCGCTCTGAATGCTAACTACCTCACACACCGGGAAAGATAAGAGAATCAGTCTGTTTCCAAAACAAGCATTTGTGACAAATGTTTGTTTTTGTCCCAACAACCATAGGAAAAAAACTTAAGCACACTTTTTTGTGAGTGGTATATCCAAAAAAAAAAAAAGTTTAAAATGTGACATGTTACCCAGTCTCTGCTCTTTGGATTCCAGGACTCTGTGAATTTCTTCCAGCTCGACGTGCAACGAGTCAATGTTATCTTTTAGCTTTTCATTCTCTGACTTCAGTCTGCTTTTCTCGGGATCCTCCGCTCCCTCTGAGCCGATCTGAAAAATGATACAAGTCCTTTTTAACTTTCCCTTTACAGCGCAAAACAAAAGCCATGCCGCTCAAGCTGCGTGGCAAATATGAGTGCCATTCAGGCACAAAGCAATCGTACAACTTTCTGCCTCCTACCATTTCCCCCTGAATAATAAAAAGCGAGAAACAAAAAAAACACATTTAGAAGAGGGCGATCTCTTTTTTTCTTCCTCTTCTCTCGTTCACCCTTTTCTTCTTGCCCGGAAGAAAGACAGCAGTACATTACATACAAAGCCCATAATTCATGGGGACATTTTTATTGACAGGAATAATACACATTATACTGTTTGTGTGCCCCTGTCATGCAGGTCAATTTATTCTGGAAGTCAAGGAAGGCAGCTGGGGCTTATCCACCCACAGTCTGGGCTCTGCTTTCTAACAAGCTCGGCAGAGCCAGGCCATGAGGGGCCGATTGGAGGATGGCTGAGCAGCCCCAGGGGGTTCGCAGAGAGCACAGTTTCCCGGGGGGGGCTTGTTGCCTTTGTGCAGTCCCTCAGTAGCAGCGCTGCCAGTGTCACCAGGATCACATCACATGTCAGCGCACTGAAGTTTGCAGACTGGGAGCCGCATGGAGCCCATCAGGTTCCTGTGATATCCACGCAGTTGGCCCTCTATTTTGTACCGATGCAGCCATTCATGCCCCTAACATTAACTGGGCTTCCCTTTCATGGGAACTTCGAACTGCGTCCTCTAGGGGTCGCTATGGGGAACGCCTCGTCGTGACCCGTGTCTGAAGCATACATTGAAAAAACACCAACTCGTTGGCCGGCGACAGCCATGCCTGTCACACTTAAGATTGTGCAGGCGTTCACTCTCTCTCTCTCACTCATTTATAAAGAAAGTAAATTGCAATCATAAAGAGGTTTTGATTGCTATAAGTTTATTTGATGTTTGGCGGTTTTGCTTTTTCGTCACGTTTTGGTATGACTTCGAATGAGCCTTAACAACATAAAAGGGAAAAAAGGGAAAAATGCTGTCACAGGGGCAGTGACAAATGGTACTAATATGTACATTTAAGGTACTAATATACACCTTTTAGGGGTAAAAAAGGTACAAAAGGGTACCTTTTGAAAAGGTATCATCCCAGCTTTTGTATCTTGAGATTGTAAGTCACAGCGTCATTTTAGTCACACATAATAAATGAAATGCTCTGATTTATGACATCTTGCATATGGTTCATGATTGTTTACTATATATTTAATCCCAGAATAAAGAGCCATATGTTATGAATGTGACTCCCTAAGTGTGACGGTCAGATGATAATGATGTACATGTCATGGAGCAGGATTACTCTATCACTAATAGGAATGGGCATCGGTGCATCTTAAACACTTTTATATCGACCGTGTTAGTTGATCTATAGAGGGTGATGGGCGCCGCCATGTTAGTGCGCGCTGAATCCCAGCTGTGGGATTTACAACACACAAATTCATCTTCTCCTCCCGAAACACGTTAAAGTAGGTCTCCGATAAACTGGGAGAAGAGCAGAGTAAACTTTATAGTTACCTACACAATGATGTGATATGATATCAATAAAAACATGTCGTCAGATTATATTTGCAAGGATCATTATTGCCGTTTCCATAAACATCAGCGTGCATTTTACAAACTGTAAATGTATGGTTTTGCTAGTACTTATGTGTATTTAAATGTCTGAAACCTAAAATAAGTATTATATGGTTGAAAACAATGAATATTTGTGATAATATGACAAGAATGAAATAATACTACTGATGAAAAAGAGCGGGTTGAATGTTAACTACATTCATTTCCATATAACTATAAACTACCATAAAAGTTTATCAGCGTGCATTGATTAACAGCATGTTGTAGCGCAAAAAAAAAACGTGCTGGTGCAGTCAACTGAGAAAGTTAATAGCAAAAGAGCGACCAGTGGGAAGAATGAGTCTGGAGCCCTGAATTGCCCAGCTCCTTCTGTCAATGATCTACCTGCGTTCAAAATTCTCTGGCACCGCCCCTGGTACATCCATGTATTTTTGAAAAGCAAAAATGAAGTTTGTTCAACTCTAAACCCAGTCCGCAAGTAAATTAGGTTATTAAATAAAAAACTAGCAAAACGAGTTGCGCGGTGTCCCCACCACTTTTCAAAGCAAAGTTACGCCACTGACCTCAGCCCAAACATCACCCACCCTTCAGCCTTCCCTCCCTGTTTCATTGTCATCTTCTAGGGAGAGACAGTATCAATTTATTATTTGTTCATAGATACTGAACCTAATTTTTCCTCCTCAAAAAGAAAGAAAGCCCACATTACACCTCTCTTCATCAGTTTGCACAGGCTGGCAATAACTGCTCGCATCAAATTCAAGGTACTGATGTTTGGTACCACTGGCTCTTTACCAACATACCTAAACTCACTTGTTCAGACTTATGAGCCCTCCAGAAGCTTGCGTTCTGCAAGTGAACAACGCCTCGTGGTACCATTCCAAAGAGGCACAAAATCACTCTCACTGATCTTTTCCTAGATCTCAATTTGAGTCTTTAGCTATTTTTTTTTAAAAATACACTTTTTTTGTCAGCACCTGATGAATTAATATTAGCACTTATCTATTTGTTTTTACTAATTTATAAAAAAAAAAAAAAAAAAAAAAAAATTTCCTTTGTGTACTGTCTCAATTTCCTAGATCTCAATTTGAGTCTTTAGCTATTTTTTTTTAAAAATACACTTTTTTTGTCAGCACCTGATGAATTAATATTAGCACTTATCTATTTGTTTTTACTATTTAAAAAAAAAAAAAAAAAAAAAAAAAAACTTGCTATGTGTACTGTGCTAGACTTTGTCACATCAGTTGTATACTGTTGCTCTCTTGTTGGTTTGATTGCTTCTATTGTTCTCCTCATTTGCTAAATGATTACATGTAAATGTAAATGTAAAATTTATACTCTAAGGAACATCTTACTGACCTGTTTGAACACCCCAACCTTTAACTCTGGCTCCACCATCTGCTACAGTAACAGAACTACAGGTGATTAGCCATGCATCTCTCCTGTGGGCGTGAGAGTTCTCATTAGCACAATGAACAAAGCTTGAACTCCGCCGGGCTGCAGTCATTTGTTACACTTTGAGTGGCAGGTTTTGTATGGCTGTTCTCCCGGCCATCTGCCTACACAAGCAGCCGTTTTGCTTGGACAGAGCTCAGACACTATGGGTGAGAGATAACTCTCTCAGGCAGAGTGAGAGGGGCAGCCTATTAAAAAGGCCAATAATAGACACCTCACTTATCGGCACCTGATAGCTCATTCATGTTACATGTAAACCCCTTTCGCAAGGGCATAAAGGTGAGCAATTGATTTCACTTTGTGGAAAGCAAGTACCTGCTTATTAGTGTACAGCCATGGGGTCCGGGCCACTACCAAGTGCACTTCAGGCCATAATAGAGCAGGCCACTAAACAATAATTACCATCCTGCTGGTCAATAACAACACAAGCTGGATGGCATTTAAGCAATCAAGAATCATATTGACATCATTAAAGATAAATGCACTACTGGCCAAACAATGCTTCAGCGTAAAGGCTTCCATAAAAAAAATCACAAAAAATACTGTACATAAAAATATATATGCACACAAAATAAATTTGTTTTATTCAGCAAGGACACATTAGAGGTATAATCTTATAAAATATTTCTGTCAATAAGTATTCATCAAAGAATCATGAAAAAAATGTATCATGGCTTCCACAAAATTATTAAGCAGTTTCCAACATTGATAATAATAAGTCATGTTTCTTAAGCACCAAATCAGCATGTTAGACCATGTGACTGGAGTAATGGCTGCTGAAAATTCAGCTTTGGAATCATTTACATTTCAAAATACATTAAAATAGAAAACTGTTATTTTTTATTGTAATTAGTAAGTTTTTACTGTATTAATCAAATAATTGCAGCCTTGGTGGGCATAAGAGACTTCTTTCAAAAACATTTTATCAGCCCCAGCCTTCTGAACAATAGTGTATGTATTACAAATATTCTGCAAATGTTCACAACATTCTGTATGTATCCCTTTTTTTGCTTACTGGTCCTTCTTCATTGCTTCTTTGCATAGTATTTACATACATACAGGTCTATATTTAAATTAAACTGATTATTGTACACAAGTTTTTCTGTGATGAATGGCAGAGAGTCTGTACCTCATATTTCTTTAGCTGTTCAACCATACGCTCAATCTTCAAGTTCTTCTCCTGTAGCTCATTCAGAAGGTCCTTTACTCTCCCATCAGTAACATCAGAAACCAGATCCGTCTCTTCTTTATTCTTGTAAAGATTTCATATCAAAATATTCATTGTGAATCTTTGTAAATTATATCAAATCAAAAACAAACCTATTTTTTGCAATATGTTAGTTAATATTACAAATTCATTAAAAGCTTACCATATAGCTGGCTTTGATCACCTGCATAGCATCTGAGAGCTGCTGCTTATAGCTTTTCCGAAGAACAGACAATTTCTTAAAATAAAACAGATATTAAGTAGAAACATGATTACATGTATTGCTTATAATAAAAGCAGCATTGTATACAGACCTCTTTGTGGCAGTTCTTCAAATTCTTGATTTTGTCATTCATACTTGCATAAAGGGCATCAGATTCATCCTGCAGTTGGGTCTCATACTGCAAACGTATTGTTTTCAGTTTCTTTTCAGTGTCTTCTTTTAACATGTTCATTTCCTGAGATGCAATCAAATATTTTAAAACACATAAAAGAATAGTTAACACCGAATGGTGTTAACACCAAGGTTATGGTCTATACAATGTATATCCAACTTATTAAAAACCGTTAGTTGCTTTGGATAAAATCATCTGCCAAATTATAACATAAACACAAACTTGCTACTATCCATTCAGTAAGTATTTTGTTTCTATTTGTCTTTCTTTCTTTTTCAATGGGAAGGTTATATTTCCTTCCCAACTACAAATAAATTCATTTTTGTGAGTTACAGAACTAGAACATGCATTTTTGCACATGCACAGCATTTATTCGGCTGCAAGCCTGTTAATCAATATGTTTAACTCTGCAGGCTAGAGGATTCCTTGTGAAGGCACTGTTCTTCACCACAAAGCCATCATGTGCTCTCTCAGCAGGTGACCTAGACAGCCCACAGTGAGGCCACTCAGAGCTAAAATTAGAAGAATCTTGAACTAATAAGATGAAAAGCCAGCAGCATGAATGAATTCACTGAGCATATCTAGCGGAATGCACTGACAAAGTAGTAGCTTTCTGTGGGCTTTGTTTTTAAGGCAAGACAAACTTTCATTTATAAAGACGGCTGCAGATTGATTTATAGCTGACAGACTACTTCCTATTTTTGTAGTTAAAAAAAGTATTTAAAAAAGACGTTTTATGAACAGACTAAGCTGACCATGATAAGGGACTATTTATCTAGTGGTAGCAGATACACACCTTCATAAGCTCTGCAGTTTTGGCAGCAAGTATCTTTATATTTGGCAGCTCTGACTCGTCGGTTTGGACACAGGCATCTTGTCCAAAAAATCATGTCCTCACCTGGTTTGACACAGCATATCTGAAGAGTTAGAATGATTGTGTGGTGAAATTAAGTTCAAATCCTGCCTTACCAAAGAGATTATCACACAAAAGGGTTAGTTCACCCAAAAATCACCCTCAAGTCATCTTAGGTGTATATGACTTTCTTCTTTCAGACGAATCCAGTCGGAGTTATTTAAAAAATTGTCTTTGATCTTTCAAGCTGTTTAATGGCAGTCAGCGGGTGTTGCACACATCAGTCCAAAAGAAGTTAAATAAAAAGTGCCCATCCATTAAAAAAAAGTGTCTCACACGGCTCCGGGGGGTGAACAAAGGCCTCCTGTAGTGAATCGATGCGTTTTTGTAAGAAAAATATCCATATTCAAAACCTAATAATCCCTTTAATGTAGCTTGCGCCAACAGTTGTACACAGAAGCAGCTCCAGGCGGATGACGTATGAGGTCAGCGTTTAGTTTAGTTTAGAGCTTTATTAATCCCCTTGGGGCAATTAATTCAGACTTTCATAGCGCTTCACATATACAACACTTAACACACACATACATATATTTAAAATACACCAAATACATAAAAATTAATTAATTAAATAAATAATCTAAATCAACTAGATTTATTACATAAACGTATTGCTTCAGGCACAAAAGTAAATTTGTACCGGTTTGTGGAACATCTAATTGACCTTAAACGTCGCCCAAGGGGCATCCACTCAAAATAATCATTCAAAGGGTGTGTGCAGTCTCCTATAATTTTATGTGCCATCCTCATCACTTGCTGTACAATAGGAACATACAGAGAAGACAACATGATTATATTATGATCAGATGAACCAAGTGGTGGTAGTGACAGAGACCTATAAGCTTCCGGAATCGGGCCATAACATATATCCAAAACTTTATCAGCACGGGTAGCACATGTAACATATTGATAATATCCCTTTAAATATTTGTCCATAATACAATGATTAAAATCACCTAAAAGAAATTTCGGTGCATCTGGGGATATATTATCCAGTTTATCCAGGACATTTTTGACAGTTTCAAATGCCATATCAGTCTTGGCACGTGGATGAATATATACTACTACAAAAAACAGTTGAGGGAATTCACGAGGAAGATAGAAAGGGCGTACCGAAACCGCAATTAGTTCAATATCTGAATTACAAACGGCATGCGCCCAGGGCCGTTTCTAGGCATAGGCGAGCTAGGCGGTCGCCTAGGGCGCCACCAGCTGAAGGGGCGCCAATGAGCGCACGTACTGGCACTTTTAGCAGGGTTGTGATAAAGAGTGGCATGGTCACCCTGAAATATGACTGCCGCCCCCACTGGATCCCCCAACATTATTGGGCTAGAGTACTGTCAATCTGACGATGCCTGTATGCCACTAGACCAGAGTGCTGTCAATTGCTGCCTGATTGTTGCATGCAAAGTTTGCATTTGGAGCGCTCAACAATGCCATTAGATCAGTGGGCTCTGTCAGTGCTTTGGCAAGGTAACACTTTTTTTTGTCATGCAATAAAGCTAAGTTCAAAGGCCAATTTAAAATATTGGTGCAGTACAGTACTACCTCACTATGTGGGAAGATTTGCATAACACCGCCCAATTGTTCACGCAAAGAAAGAAGGTGTAACTTTTATTCTCACTGTAGTATTGTTGACGCTGCAGCCATGTCGTGAAGGCGCTGTGTGTTTCGTTGTGAAAGCGAAACTACTTTGTTTGGTCTTCCAAAAGAGGACACGACTAGAAATCAGTGGTTAAGTTGTATTTACAACACTGTTCCAGAACAGTTTAACCCAAATATCCAGATGTGTGCAGCACATTTTATAGAGGACTGTTTACTGATCCTGGGAGAGTAACGTTAGACTACAATGCCGGCAGTTCTGACTCACGTAAGTACGTTTTCATTTAAAGGATTTGCCACTGATGATTCAAACGCGAGTTTTGGGCAGTGTAGAGTAGCACTTGTTGTTTGTCATTTCTCTGATCACAAATGCAGACAGAGTTTTATGTTTACGCGGCGCGATGCAATGCAACGCAACGCGTAAAAAGACAGTATAAGTCATTATAATCAGTAATTATGTCCCCACTGGATGCAACAAATGCCTCGTTTGTAATGGGTTTTAATGT
>NW_015505585.1:515602-523828 GCF_001515645.1 Sinocyclocheilus grahami | reverse complement strand
GCTAAGCCGGGGCTTCCCCTCACGCTAGGCCGCTGTGTTTTTCGTTGTGAAAGCGAAACTACTTTGTTTGGTCTTCCAAAAGAGGACACGACTAGAAATCAGTGGTTAAGTTGTATTTACAACACTGTTCCAGAACAGTTTAACCCAAATATCCAGATGTGTGCAGCACATTTTATAGAGGACTGTTTACTGATCCTGGGAGAGTAACGTTAGACTACAATGCCGGCAGTTCTGACTCACGTAAGTACGTTTTCATTTAAAGGATTTGCCACTGATGATTCAAACGCGAGTTTTGGGCAGTGTAGAGTAGCACTTGTTGTTTGTCATTTCTCCGATCACAAATGCAGACAGAGTTTTATGTTTACGCGGCACGATGCAATGCAACGCAACGCGTAAAAAGACAGTATAAGTCATTATAATCAGTAATTCCATACACTGGGGATGCAACAAATGCCTCGTTTGTAATGGGTTTTAATGTGTTGTCTCGTTGCTCCGGCCGGGACACGCCATCACAGTATGTGAGGGCGTAACATTTCCGTCTCACGCTTGAGGTATTCGGCCAATCACAACGCACTGGATAGCTGGCCAATCACAGCACACCTCGCTTTTTCAGACCGATGAGCTTTGTAAAAATCGACACGTTTCAAAAAGGCGGGGCATAGAGAAGAAACAATAATGTACAGTATGTGGAAAATAATGTGTTTTTTTAACTTTAAACCGCATAAACACATTTCATTACACCAAATACACAAAATAATGTTCTTTTTGGCAGCATCATATGACCCCTTTAAGTAGCTGCATTGGTTACTTTTATGCCACTGATAAAGCTTTTATATGTAGTTTGGGGTAACAAAGGGGTTTTATAGGTTTGACTGAAATAATAATGCAATAACTGACACTTTAAATCAATGTTTCAAGAAAACAACAACAACAAAATTTAACAAAAAACATATAAAGACTAAAAAGTAGCCATTGATCATATCTAAACAATATGTAGTAGTATAGTATATAGTATCCAAATTAAAATGTAATAAAATTAATTTATGTGTGATTTATGTGTAAATTATGTGCAATGTCTTTGCCACTTGGGATTGTTACATAGGGCTATACAGGCATCTAAGGGATTTCACCTAGGGCGTCAAACTGGCTAGAAATGGCCCTGCATGCGCCAGTGAGTCTCGTCAAAACCAACGTTTGTTAACAGAAGCAAAGGAAGCAAAGTTTCCTTACTTTAGCAAAGGAAAACCAGTCTCCTCTTGGCTTTTATCGAAATCCTCCGACATTCTTCTTTACATTTTTTCGTTTTGTACTTCTAATTAGTGACCGTTGTTTTGTTTTTATCTCTCCCCTGCGCTTCCCTGTGCGTCACTTCTGAGCGGCACATGCGCAAAGACAACCTCATATGTCATCCGCCCGGAACTGCTCCTGTGTACAACTGTTGGCGCAAGCTACATTAAAGTGATTATTATGTTTTGAATTTGGATATTTTTCTTACAAAAACACATCGATTCGCTACAGAAGGCCTTTGCTCATCCCCCGGAGCCGTGTGAGACACTTTTTTTATGGATGGGCGCTTTTTATTTCACTTCTTTTGGACTGATGCACTGCAACACCCGCTGACTGCCATTAAACAGCTTGAAAGATCAAAGACAATTTTTAATATAACTCCGACTGGATTCGTCTGAAAGAAGAGAGTCTATACACCTAGGATGACTTGAGGGTGAGTAATTTATTAGCTAATTTTCATTTTTGGGTGAATTAACCCCTACAGATCTCAGCTGCTCTAAACGGTTGCCATAGCAATTTTAACAATTTTGGCGTAACAATTTTCCCTTTTTTCTCTCAAAACCTATTGTTTTTACTAAAGAACATATAGTTGAAGCTTATAGAATCATGAAATTAATTGAGGTTAATTAATTTTCCTATATCACTATATAGGCTACTATACATGTTGCTGTTTACTGAACAGTTAATAATAAAACTAGTTTATGGTTAAAAAATGTATGTAAACTTGAGGCAAAATCATTCAATTACTTTGAATCCTCTGGGACTATATGATTTAAATAAAACTGAACCTGATCCACCTGATAGAAGAACAGATATTGACACATGAAATTACAAGTGAAATTAAGAAGCCTTTTACCCTTGATTAGTTCTGAACAGTTCTCATAATTCACCATGACATAAGGTCTCTGTGTTTATTAAGCAATTCTAGCCAATTCATATCTCAGTCTGAAGACAGACAATAGACTTCAAATTAACTCGGTTTACCTCTTTAATATATTTTAGGGGGCTGTTGTGCACTTTTATGTGTCTAATCACAAAGCCCACTCTTCATTTTCAGACAAGGAAAAGTCCATTAAAATAGATTAGTCTGCCATAGTCTGTCTAGTTGGCATAATCTCTTTGAGTCTGCTTAAACAGCATAATCCCCGATACCAAAATATACTCCCTTGCATGGTGTAAGCCGTACCCTGAGTGAAGCAGGCACAACAGCAGACTCTAGGTATGTCCCCTCCCCCTCGTAGACAGCGTTGCTTGTACTGTAAGAGTCTGCCCTGGGGCAAGCCAATATGGCCCTTTAATTAATCAGAGTATTCCTCCTGAGTAGAGTAAATGGCTAATAGTGTTGATTTTGGGGCTCTGTTTTCACTGCATGGAGATTTCTGTATGTTTTCTGTATTTTGTATGTGGTCCAAAACAGTTTGTTATTTAATGCTATTCCAATTGAGAGCCCTTATGATCAATAATGTATGCATCATTGAGTATCAGTCAGGCGTAAAGTGAGAGCAACCGTCTTGGACATGCTTGTTTAACTCACACCTCCTAATGAAGAGACTAGAGCCAGAATGAATGTTTTCAGCTTATTATTTTGTCTGATTGTAATTTTCACCTCAAGGTTTAATGTTGCATCAAAACGCTTGTACTTTAAATTTATATTGAACATGATGTGCTATGTAAAAGCAATTAAATATCTGCAGGCAAATACAATATCATAAATTATATTTTGTAAATATATTTACTAAAGGAGTATTTGAAGTATGTCTTCATGTCAAGTTTAAATTCTATGTTGAGCACAATTTGTTGAAAGCAAACAATTAGGGGAATAAATACTGAACATTCACTAATTTCTATATATGCGTGTGAAAAAAAATGAATAAATACTTGTAAATATTGTTTAAAAAAATTGTAATAAGTAATATTCAGTTTTGTTCTAACATGAATGTAAACTTTTACAATGCAATTCTTAAATATATATTTGGCCTTATTTCTTAACGCAATCATCATCTGTTAGCAGCAGTGTTATTTTAGTATTATAGATTTTATTCATATTTTGAATTAGTTTTTGTTATTGTATTTTCGTTTTTATTTTTGCTAAAGTTTTAGTAATTTTGTTATGTTTTTGTGATTTAAAAAAAATATGTATTTATTTTTATTTTTTTTCAGTTTTAGCTTTAGTTACATTATACATCAAGTTAAACTAGATGAAAATGAGAATCGTTGCCTTGGTTTAATTTTAATTAAAGCTTCAAATAAAGTTTATTTTATTTTAAGTAACAAAAGATTATTTTATGGTTTAAGTTTTTAGTTTTAGTTCATTTTAATAACCCTGGTTAGCAGGTATTTAGAAACTGGTCTGAATAGTTTTGTGTCATAATGAAGAGGCAGACATAACTTTACAGAAAACGGAGGGTATATTTATCAAGCCAAGTCAAGCAACAAATTCCCTAAGACATGGCCCACCAGCTGACAATGGAAATCAGCCTTAATTTATTTAGTCTGAACCAGCACTTTGCAGAAGCCTTGGGGCCCCAGTGCGAGCCTGAGCAGAGCTACATACCGAAAGGGGAGTTGTCATACTACGGATTCCTTTCATGGGGACCATTCTGAGGAAGAATCAAACTAATCTAATAGAATGACTGGGAATGGGTTCTCTCGGACAGGACAACAAGATCGTTATATCAGTTTACTGACACTAATTTATGCAAATTATTAAAATGCTTCACAGATGTATTTATCTACTGCACATTTATAGATGTCAACATGACACTCAACAACATAAATAGATAAATGATACAGGCTCTCATTAGTTTGCATGCAAAGGTTTGGTTTCATGGGGCTCCTTAGTATTTGCCATGCCAACAAATGACAGCAGTGTCATTGTAAACAGTTCATTTTAGGATGATTTCAGCTCATCGTCAAATCTGGAGGCAGATCTGACATCACTATGCTGGTTGACTCTAAGCTTTTTGCTGCCCTCCACTGGTTAAAACACCTAAACTTCCAAAAGAGTTGTTCCTGCAAATAAGAGCAAGAGACAAATAAATAATAAAATAGTTTATTTCTTAAATGTACATTTATTTAATTATTATTATTATTATTTATTTTTTTACAGCTTAAATGTGGAATATTTCAGAAACTTGCAACCCTAAAAAAAAAGTCTTAATGCACAATTGTTGACTCTTCATTTACATACTTCCTAATTAATTTGTTAGTAATCCCCATATTTACTAAACTGTGGAAAATAGGTCAGTGGGCAGTCAGTCGGCTTTTCTCTTTTTTTCCCCCAGCAGTCAGAAATGGCAGGCTGCCAATTAATCCCTTATCATACTATAAGATTGTCATTAATTATTGATTGTAGTCATGAATTGTCATATATACAGGATAGATAGATAGATAGATAGATAGATAGATAGATAGATAGATAGATAGATAGATAGATAGATAGATAGATAGATAGATAGATAGAAACAAATGTATTTATTTTAATAAATTATTTTTATTATGTTTATTTAATTTCTGTTTATTTATTATTATTATTATTATTATTTATTCATTTTATTATTATTCTTTATTTTATTTTATTTTTTGGTTGGGCAATCTAATAAATAACTACACAACTGTGTGATTGACCTACTGTATTTATGTCATATTTATTGAAAGCCCCAACACAACAGACAAACAGTAGAAAAGGAACACAGATTTTGGATAAAACCCCATGGGATCTAATCAGGGCCAGATTGGTTAGGAAACCAAAACAAGATATGCCAGCCCCCAGAGAACACACCACTGGGAGGGGGAAAGCATGATATTAACAAATGGCCTCTGGTGACATAAGCTAAAGCTCCCCTTGAATAAACAGATAAATTAATTAGTTAGAGTTGGCAGCATATGACAGGTTCAAAATGGCATATGGCATAAATTTGCTTATTGCTGATGGTTTAGTCTTATCATAGAGAAAGTGAGAACAGCTAGGCTGATACAGAAATAAGCGGGATGACAAATATAATGATCTTATCTGTGGTTTTATCTGATGCTCCTGACATTATGTATTGAAATTTTTATGTGCATGGACATGCTTTGCAGAATCTTAGGCTTTCGCTATATCCGACTGTTTTCTCTAGAGGGCAGTAGCTGACCAGATGTAACATGTTTAAATCGAGACTACGTTCATTCTCATGAAACTTCTTCCTGAAAATGTATTATATTAATATACTTACACATTATTTTGGTTGCGCAAATCGGGATTTTAAAAAAAGTATTTCTAGAAATATGCTCTGGTCAAGCTTAGGCATTTTAATTATCCTTTGAACGTCAAGATGAAATCTAATAAGACTAATATTGACACTTTTTTAAAACACTTTTTGATATGTTAATATTACTGTGCATACTGTATTTTTATCTGACAGGAATGCTTATAGTGACACAAACGTAGCACGATCATTCCACAAAACATCACAGATTCCCTTAAAATAAAATATGCTAATACTATTCCCACCAAATGATATTAAAGTATATTAAAAAGATCAGCATGGTCCAGTCAGCCCCTGCTGGTGAATGTCATAACTACACTATTCTGTGTGGCAAAAAAAGCATTCAAAGGTGTTTGTGTATAATGCTGGAAAAAAAAGGACTTTCAGCAAAATATAAATGACAAAATTGTCATTATATTTTAGATTTACTAGTGACACATTTTTTGAGGGCTCTTAACTTTGTGCAACTGTGATGAATGGAATAGGATGAATGGAATGCAGCTCTCTCCAGGTGTTATAGATCATTTTGTAAAGGTTTGATGGAGCAGGAAATATAATTGCATAACAGTTGGATCAGTTTTTTTATATATTAATCTACTGTAGCTGTGATCTTTTATGCAACATCGTGAATATACGCCTATACCTTGACACCATCTTGTTTTCCCCTTGTTGTTAGAGTGATAGGCTATATGCTACATTCATTTGTCCCACTCTGTGTTCTATAAGCTGGAAGGTTCCAGTTCTGATATTTGACAGTGAATGCCCACCATCCCTCTTGGATTTTTTAATCCTGTTAATGCTCTTAGATAAAACTGTGCCAAGAACCTGCTCAAAGAGCTGATATCTGCTAAAACTAATAGCTTTTAAGCACAAAGGAGGTCCTTTGTTCTCTGCCAGTGTCTGATTATGAAAACAATGTACCAAGAGGTACGTAATTGAAATGTTGCTCATTGACAGACACAAGGATTTTTTTCATGGAGACCATTTTTGAAAGAGACGCAAGAACAGACTGTGCAACATCTGTCAACAAACTACAGCTTAGAACTGTGAAAAACAGTTTGAACTCCACTGATGGTTCTAAGCATGCTAATGCTTAGGCACAATATGAATTAAACTTTTAACAGGTAATATTAACAAAACAAACGTTTTTTGTTTGAACGAAAAAGTCCTTGCATTCACAATTGCAGATCCTGTCTCAAGTTTTGACTGGCACTTGCTGTTTTGAGACTGACCATAACAAAATCCTACATTTTAAACCAATTAATTCATAGATAAGTATTTTTAAAAAGAGCTATTTCTAGTTGAGTATATCTAAAAATTAGCACATATAGCTGAGCTGACAATGTCTAGAAATATTCACTCGAAAATTGTATTACTTTTTTTGTTTAACATTTTATTCATTTTTATGAGTTTTCCAGGCCTGAAAATAATTGTTTTAAAATTCGCTAATATGTCCAGGTTTTTCGTGACTCTGGAAACCATATTCTTTATTTTTTGGAAGTTCATCTTTGAGTCACAAAAAGTGAGAATGCATTTCCTCTGTCATTTTGCTCCTCAGTCTTCAGCTTGTGTCTGGCAGAATAATGTGAGTCACTTTATTATCTTGGTGTCCGTTGAACTTTGTGAGTCTGACACATGCCTTTAATGAGCACTGTTTGTACCACATTCCAGCTCTGGATGTAACCTTTAAAGACATAAAAGTCACCATACAACTCTGATTATTTTAGGCTGCAACGTCAGGACAGTTTGGTTCTCTTTAAGAAATATAACAGTCTTCTCAGGTTAATGATGGGCCACCAGGTATGAGTCATTGTTGGTGATTAAATTAATAGTGTTTTCATCTTGATAGAAATGGATGTCTCTCCAACCCCCACAGTCTGCTCTTACAGTAGCTTGTCTGTGACCACAGGTCTGTGGGAGAGAACATCAGATGCATGGATATTAATGCAGGCTGAGTAGGTGTAGACTTCAAAAGAAGAAATGAGAGTGGGGGAGAGTGACCTGGACTTGGTATTAGGGTCCAGTTAATTTAAAATGGACTTCTTTAGCTTCCTTCAGCACAAAAGGCTCAACTCACTGACAGCCCACCTACAAACCAGTTCACTCACCACTAGCAATATCTATGAGGCAACCTTGTACTGTAGTTAACATTTTTTTTGGTAACACTTTACACTAAAAATAATGCATAAATTAGTTAATGCATCAACTAACAATGCACAATGTCTTTTTACAGCTTTTATTAACCTTTGGTAATGTTAATAAAAATGTTCATGTTAGTTCACAGCTGTTGCGACACCATTTGCATCCATTTGGTTTGGATCCATTTGCAGTTTATTAAGAATAGTGAGACAATACAGGGTCAAAAACCGGCAAGGCAGAACAGTAGAGACAAGGCAGAGGCAGAATCGTGAACCAGGCGAGAGATCGGGGCAGGCGGCTAGTGAACAGAGTCCAGGTGAAACAATCCAAGTCGGGGCAGGCAGATAACAATCAGAGAATCAGGAAACAGTCCAAGATCAAAGCACAGAAAACAAACACGGGTATAACCTTCAGAAATGACAGCCGGGGCAAATAAAGACTTCGCAAGGAGTTTGTGAAATGGTGTGGCTTATATGTGTGTGTGTAAATGAGCTGCAGGTGTGATTGTGTAATCAGGCCCAGGTAAGAGGGATGATGGGAAATGGAGTCCGAA
>NW_015505585.1:510943-514844 GCF_001515645.1 Sinocyclocheilus grahami | reverse complement strand
GGTTTGGATCCATTTGCAGTTTATTAAGAATAGTGAGACAATACAGGGTCAAAAACCGGCAAGGCAGAACAGTAGAGACAAGGCAGAGGCAGAATCGTGAACCAGGCGAGAGATCGGGGCAGGCGGCTAGTGAACAGAGTCCAGGTGAAACAATCCAAGTCGGGGCAGGCAGATAACAATCAGAGAATCAGGAAACAGTCCAAGATCAAAGCACAGAAAACAAACACGGGTATAACCTTCAGAAATGACAGCCGGGGCAAATAAAGACTTCGCAAGGAGTTTGTGAAATGGTGTGGCTTATATGTGTGTGTGTAAATGAGCTGCAGGTGTGATTGTGTAATCAGGCCCAGGTAAGAGGGATGATGGGAAATGGAGTCCGAAATGGAAGATCGCTAATACTCTGGGGACAGTTCCCTCTGGTGGTGCGGAGGAGGCGGTACGGGAGCCTCCTCTGTAACAACAGCATTAAGTTAACAGATATAATTTAATTTTAATAATGTTGAATTTAACGTTAACTAAGATTAGTTAATGCTGTGTAAGTACTGTTCATGTTAACTACTGTTAACAAATGAAACCTGTTTGTAAAGTGTTATTATAAATCTTTTTCAAAATATCCAGTGAGATACTGCTTAGGAATAATGTACATTAATTAAACATCAGTTACATGGCTAGGCATACCCACCAAATAAATAAATATGTGGACATGAAATACTGATTCAAGTTTAACGTATTTTATAATCTTACCTGTAGCCTATGTTATGTTAGTGTACAGTATGTCAGCTTCTGCTAAGAAAAAAAACAGCCCATGACAATGTAGAAAACAATCAGAATACAAACACAACAGCAGTATTACAGTAATATTAATATCAAGTAATTTCACTGGGAATTTGCGCATTTTCATTCCTGTCAAAAAATATAGCACTACCCTGACTTAGATCTATTGACCAATTGGAGTCAAGTATTCCAGAGTAATAAATGCATATGAAATCTTTTTTCGATGGCTTCTTCGATAGTGATTTACCTCTCAACAATCATAATGAGTAGGCCTACGCATTGCAGGTCATCACCTATTAATTGCTTAGCTGACTCACTGCAAGTTAAGATCGGATTATAAGTGACGTAGCCCTTCCTACAGCCCGAGACACTTGGATAGTCTCCAGCATCCTTGCCATCCTACACAGCACAAGCAGTTTGGAAAATGGATGCATGAGTGGATGGATGCTAAGCCTGTGGGATGGATCATTCCTAAATCAATTAACTTGTGCCCACCTTGCTCATTCCTCAAACTACTGCTGAACTCTGGCTTTGCTAATGGCACTCTTGAGGATGAAGAAAAAGTTGACATGATTGTTATTCCATTTATTGGAAATGATGAAAAAGTGGAGGATATGCAACATTTGTCCTAGCATCTGGTTTTAGCATTGTCTTGAACAGAATGCTACAGTTATATCTTATTACCTTTTTTCTCTCCTAACAAATGGTGTCACAATAAGCAGCTTGAGGAAGGACACATGCAGTATATTCTAAGCAAATCCAGTGTACACTTTTCCACTCTTACTCAGGGAAGTCAGGGTGACCTATTTTTGACCATGACACAGCTATGGCATTTCATACTGAAAGGAGATAATGAGGGCTCTATTTTATCTTGTCTGTGAGTAAGAAGGTGACATTTATATTACTGTGGCTAATGGAGAAGAAACTCAGGAAGGACTATAGTGACACCGTCCCCTCCCTGGTGAACTCTACCTGCCACTGTGCATTTTCTTCTCTCACAGAGCTGTACACTAGCTGGATTTACTCAGCTATCTGTCTCCATGGCTGAGCTTTAAAAAAAAATCAATAACCCATAAGCAGGTCTGTAGCCCATAGTCACTTCCTTTCAACATTAGTGTGCCTCCTCCCTCTGCACACACACGCAACACACTGTAAGTACAAAGATTAGTCAAGTCAGTGTATATGTGTGTACGTACCCTTTGGCTCCTAACAAAGGCAAACTAAATTAAGAGGAGGAAAACTCATTTCCTGATAACTTACTTAGACAATCAGGGACAGAGAACTGCCCGTTCCCCTTAAACAAAGGAGAGGGAATGAACTGGTCATCATGGAAGATTGGTTCAGATTTAAAGACATGAGATGTTGTGTAATTATGCATGTTTGCTTGAAATGAAAATGGATGTTGAATATATGCATGGGGTGGACAGAAGACTCCTGAAGACTTCACCCCTGAAGTAACCCCCAAATGATCCAATAAATCTGTAATGTGCCTCATTCAACTTCATAATTGTGATGAATGCCATTGTGGCCATTTTGTGTTTTGCTTAACCCACACAGAGTCTAAGCATCAGTAAACAAACTGGAAAACAGTGTCTTGACCCTTCAGAGCTCCTACTACAACAGAAGATAATTTTTCTGCACCTGCATACTAATTCATAAGGGCACTGGTTTGTCAAAATTAAATGTGATTTTTAAATAATACTAACCAAAGATTATACAACCAGTAATGTGTAATAGCAACACACAGTAGTAGTGTTTTTTCAATAAATGGGTTGGGAGAATGATTCAATGACTCAGTCATAAAAAAGTATCTTGTTTATTATCTGAATTAATCCACCTCACCCATAAAGACAATCACTTACAAGTTGCTACCTACTTGTGTAACCTGTAGAAAAAAGACTACATAAAAAGTTTAAAAAAAAGAATTAAAAATTAAATTAAATTAAATTTAAGGCATGAGCACCGTAAGAGAAAAATGCAGTGTGGTCCATGTCTCTCAATGACCTCTTCCTATCCCACATGGTAAATAATAAAACCAGACACCAATTTTTGTTCTCATGTGACAGCAGAGTTGATAGTTAGTCTGTTCTGGCAGGACTGCTGAATGTGTGCTTTTGAATAAAATCAACTCCAGATGCTGTAGACAGGCTGAAGAGTCAAACTGTCATGAGTTGAGGATACACCTAAAGTCTAGGGTCCTGTGTTCCTATGTGTCTGTTAGCTTTCATTCTTTAGACCTCAGGCCTGCTCTCATGTAAACCGAGGGTGGCCTGAAAATAAACACCTATTAAAGCCATTTTATTCCTGTTCTTCAGAGAACCATGACAGCATGAACTCCCTGGACCATGTGCTTGGGAGATATTTTTGGCACAGATTAGAGCACAGTAACCCATGACAGACACAAAAATATGCCGGAGGGGGCAGGGAGACATGGGCATCACTTAATTGTTGTGACCACAAGATACTTCAGTGCATCTGTGAGTCTAGCTACACAAGGATGTTTTATGGCTATCACAGAGGAGGATGTGGACTATCTTTCTTTTAATCTGAGATACAAGACTTTGTGCGGCTTGCAGGCCGTGTTGGCTGTCAAATGTCCATGATATGCTTTTGCATGTCTTATTACGCACCAGAAATGTTTGCTTTTGACCAAAATGTCCTTTTACAACAGGCCACTGTTTGATAAAAACAGCCAGATGAACTGCAGAACAACATCTCTAAATCCTCCTGCGGCTATTAGTTAGACTGAATTGCAAACCGTAGTATGTTGTGTTTCTGTTGGACTCTCAAATTATGCATTCACAAATATTCTTTGGGCTAATGCCTCTTGCTCTACAGAAAAGGAGGGATTTGTGGCCATTCTCTTTCAGCTTTTCCACTTGCACACTGATGATCATGAGGCCAAAGTTGCCACAACTTTTTACATTTATAATACATTTACATTATTTTGTTCATTGTAAAGACCAATAAATAATTCATTTTAACCCTTCATTTTTTTGAAGAATGTTTAAATCAATGATTTAAATCAAAGGTTAAATCAAAGGATTCTCGGGACAAATAACTTGGTATAAAAACTCACCATCTTTATGTAAAGCAGCATGTACATGCATATATATATATATATATA
>NW_015505585.1:473342-509732 GCF_001515645.1 Sinocyclocheilus grahami | reverse complement strand
CAAGAACACACACATTATATATATATATATATATATATATATATATATATATATATGTATATGTGTGTGTGTGCTTATCAAATTTAAGGGTTGAGGTGAATTTAGATTACATGGCTACAAAGGAGCTGATGCCATTTTATAACAGGTTATGTTATAATACTGGTGAACTGTCTTACTAAATACTCAAAAATACATACTCATATAGACAGACTCTTATATCACTGTAAAAAGTAATGAGTTGAACTTACTTGGAAAACCTGTGGAAACTGATTGCCTCAAATTTCTCAAGCAAATTAGTTTATCATTTTTGATTTAATAAAACTTACTGTAACTTTGTATAGGTAACTTGTGTATATGTATAGGTTACCAGAAAACTTGAGTGTTGCTAACTCAATTGTAATCTATTCTGAAACTGCTGCTTTGACATTTGAAAAGTGTAAAAAAAAAAACAGAAAAAACAACAGCATTTTGATTAAATACTGACATATATTCCCTTTTGTGTGATTTCTAAAGACTGACCACAAAACCATGATCAAGAGAGCACCCTCATAGGCCATGCCTTAAACGAGTGGTTTTCACGTCTCTATCACTCATATATTAGACTCTTTGTTTTTGTTCTCTTGCTTATCCGATTTCTTTATTTCTTTCAAACCTCCTTTTTGATTTTTATATTTCTTTCACTTACCTTTATTCTTTTCTGTCCTTCCTTTCTGACTTCTTTCCTCTTTGTGTTGTTTCCTTTACTCTTCCTTCATCTAAATTGTCAGACTCCTTATTACCTAATTTCTATTTTCTTTCTTCACATTATTTTTCTTACTCTTCTTTAAAAAGGGTTCACCCAAAAATGAAAATTCTGTCATTAATCTGCATGGCGATTTAACACAGAGATTACATCTGCATTAAGAGCACTGTGTTTCACCAGCAACTACACAAGTAGATTAGAGCCTGATGCTTGCCTGGTGCTGGATTATTAGGAGGATAATTTCTCCAAAGCGGGAGAAGTGATAGACATCAGCATGTTGTGCATTTCTGCATAGCGATAGAGTTTAACAACCTCAGCTCTTTCAGTGATTCAGTTCTTCAAGTGTTCAGTTGTGTCCTCACTGTGGTGCCTGCAGCTGAGCAGATGGTTCTCTCCAAGGAATCCTCAACTACTTCAACGTGTTTCAATCTCCAGTATTCGTCAGAGCAAGAATGAATTTTAACAGAGAAGAACAGCAAATCAATTAGTTGGATGTCAGGTTATCTGCAAAGCTTGGACAGGTGAAGGTGTGTGCCGTTTCAGAAAGAAGGGAGAACTTTGGAAGAATCCCTTACGAGCGTGCTTCAGGAGAACCTGGAGAGATGTCCAAACCTTCACGTCTGGTCAAACCCTCCAAGCAGTCCAGAAAGGAACCTCCAGGGAATCGCTCACACATGCTGGTCGTCGGGGAGAGGTTGATGAAGGCTGGCAGTGAGGGCAACCTGGTGAGATCCAGACCACCCCAGAAGCCTTCTGACACCAATCCAGTGGTTTCCAATCCAGGTATTATGCTTCCTAAATATGATTGGTCTTAGCATTATCTCACCTAGTTGATTAGATATATGTCACACTACAAAATATTAGACCTATGACCATGCACACGCATACAGATATGCTTACGGTTCTGCCATGAGTTTAAAGCTGAGCAGATGGTTCTCTCCAAGGAATCCTCAACTACTTCAACGTGTTTCAATCTCCAGTATTCGTCAGAGCAAGAATGAATTTTAACAGACAAGAACAGCAAATCAATTAGTTGGATGTCAGGTTATCTGCAAAGCTTGGACAGGTGAAGGTGTGTGCCGTTTCAGAAAGAAGGGAGAACTTTGGAAGAATCCCTTACAAGCGTGCTTCAGGAGAACCTGGAGAGATGTCCAAACCTTCACGTCTGGTCAAACCCTCCAAGCAGTCCAGAAAGGAACCTCCAGGGAATCGCTCACACATGCTGGTCGTCGGGGAGAGGTTGATGAAGGCTGGCAGTGAGGGCAACCTGGTGAGATCCAGACCACCCCAGAAGCCTTCTGACACCAATCCAGTGGTTTCCAATCCAGGTATTATGCTTCCTAAATATGATTGGTCTTAGCATTATCTCACCTAGTTGATTAGATATATGTCACACTACAAAATATTAGACCTATGACCATGCACACGCATACAGATATGCTTACGGTTCTGCCATGAGTTTAGATCCACCCGTCGAGGAGCTATTGTACGGTATTCCTGATTGCAGCACATGAGTGCGCTTGTATAGTTTGGCTGATGCCTTCTCTATATGGGGGGATTAAGACACGGGTTTGACCCTCAGTGTTCACTCTGCTGATTAGTTACATTCCCCTCCTCATCATCAAATTCTCTCACATCACTTGATCTCAGTACTAATCAAAGCAGCAACTCTCAGCTAGATTCACTGAGAGTTCCACACATTTTTAAACAGTGACTGAATAGGTAGCTGAACACACTGATTTAAGCATAAAATGATTAGAAATGGTTTATGAGCCAGAAGATTTTATCAACCTATGCTATTTCAGATTGATTTTGATGTCTATTTACAGTAGGTTGACTTTATAATCTCTAAAAAGCCTCTCAATTGATGTCAGCGGTTGACTCACAAGTTTTGACAGTGCAGTTAGGCAAAGGTTTTGAAGAACTGTCATCGCACTAATTAGGTCAGTTTAGAAACCACATGGTAGCTAATGGGTACAGGGACTGAGGCTTCCCAAATCAATTAATATTATATCAGACACCTTCCACAGAAGACATTCTTGTGGTTTATCACTGTAAACACACACATACACACACACACACACACACACACACACACACACACATTGGTATTCCATTGACGTAATGTTTTTTTTATACTGTGCAAACTGTATTTTCTATCAAATTTACCCCTACCCCTAAACCTACTCCTCACACCAAACGTTCTGCATTTTGAAATTTTCAAAAAAAACTTAATTCTGTAAGATTTATAAGCTTGTTTCCTCATGGGGGCCAAAACAATTTCCCATTTTTTGGTCAAAATCTACTGGTATTACCCTTGTGGGGACATTTAGTCTCCGTAATGTAGGGAATACCAGGTACACCCATACACACACACACAAAATATGAAAGTAACACATACACAAACAAAACAAGGGCAGTTATCAGGCGCTGCATTCTTTGTAATGCAAGTTCTATAATGGTAACACAAATAGCAAACATGAAATTTAAAATCCAATTCCAGTAGTACACTTAACTAAATACATAAACTTGTTTTGCGCATTTTTGCAGAATAGCTAAGTAATTCAGAACAAATTCGGTAAGTTACACAAACACAAAGCATGCTGGGTACGTGGTGGTGCTACAGTAGCATATAGAATCTTTTTTTAAAATGCTGTTTGAAATTTAGAAATGTTGTTTTAAAAATTACCCACTTGAGCACAGATTTACTATTATGCATTTTCTTTCCATGGTAACAGTGACTGTTTTACTTCATTACAAAAGAAAAATATATATTTTTAATAAATAGATATTGTTCTTTTAAACTTTCTATTTATCAAATAATCCTTAAAAATGCATCTGGGTTTCCATAAAAATAATAAACAGCACAACATTGATAATAAGAAGAAATGCTTTTGGAGAACCATAGCAGAATAATTTCTGAAGGATCATGTGGCACTGGAATAATGCCTGCTGAAAATTCAGCTATGTCATCTTTTTTTTCATGTATAGTGCTATTTATGTTATCAGTCAACTGTGACTTTCAAATGCCAAAACTGTTTTCTTTCACTTCAATGATTTTTACTCACACTGCTTAGAGAGGTATTAGATTGAAGACACAGCCTTAGAACCACTGTCCCCAGCTGTCACCCATTCCCTCCGTCAGGTCTGTTAAAACAGAGATTTATCCCAGAGACAGCACCAATCCTGCCACGCCGCTGCAGACACAGTACATGACATTTCCACAGGTACAGAATCCAGCACTCTTAGACTCCTAGAGTTCTTTTTACCCTCAGAGGCTCCAAATGTGCTGAAAGAGATTCCTCTGAGAAACCTGCTGCTCCAATTGCCTCCATGAACTGACACCTAATTTTAAAGGCTCTTTTCTTGCGGCTATATGTGCACTCAACTGCAGTTCATGTTTATGAAGAATGTATTTTTTCCTATTGTATTTTTTCCTGTTCAGCTGAACTCCAAAATGCATTTTTAGCAAAAGGTGCACCTGAGATATCACACCTGTTTTTGTGACAGCCCAAGGCACTGTAACAAGCAAAAAAAGAGTTGGAGGTGTGGTCTTTCCTTTTATAGCCAATCAGAATGGTTGCCACATCAGTTTGACTGCAACAGAATGTAACAGTCAGGTTTTGGAAGTAAAAATCCCATTCATTTTCTCCATTGAGTTGAACGATAACATACCTACTGTGAGCTACAAAGTTATTATGTGCTTTTGTTGAACCGCATTATCTTTCTTTCTTTCTTTCTTTCTTTCTTTAAATAACTGCGTTCAACACAACAGTAGAGTTCCTGGTGAAAAACTACATTACCCAAGATACTGCAAAAAAATCTCCACCAATCAAAGCAAATCACACCAAAATAACTTTTAGTGCCCGCCCACTAACAAAACGGATGAGATAGCACCAGTTTCATTACAATCTCAAACTACTTAAATATCACTTTTACACTCTATTGGGGGTGGGGTTTTGTTAACTAACTACAAGTAGGGAGGCTACTAGCCTAAAAGTTAGGCTACTAACTTTTGTGACGGTTTCATATTTTTCCAATAAGGAGGTACCCTTTTTTAAGGAGCTATAGCACATAGGTCATTACATATGTCAGCATACTACCTCCTGTAGTTTGTCTCCGTGCCTCTAGAGGTCCCCCGTTTTTTCCTCTGCCTTACTTCTTCCTCGTGTGACCTTGTTAGCGTTATCCAAGTCACCTGCGCCTTATTTTCCCCAGTGTATTTAAGTTGTGTATTTTTCCCTTGGTTCCTCACTCGGTTTTTGAGTCTCTGCCCTGTGTCTCCTGCCTGGTCTCACTAAAGCCTCTCTAGCTACCCCAAGTAAGGGTTCCTGAGTTACTTTCTTTGGTAGTAATTGTTCTCTGGTTTTGTTTTCTCCCCTCATGGAGTTTTGTTTTCTCATGTGGTTTTTCCATTATTTTTGCTGTAGATAATTCCTCAGTCCGAGAAAACCTTTTGTTGTATTTTTTTTTTTTTACATTACCACTCCCGTGGCTTACTGGTAGATCTCTCAACTACCACAACAGAGACCCGAGTTCAAGCCCGACTCGTGACAGAAAAACCGAGTCAGCTATGGACCCAGAAACACTCGCCTCAAAGGACCTGTTGGCAGCGATTGCCCAACACGAGTCATCTTTCTAGCCCTCAGGAGGAGCTAATGAACAAACCCTCTCAGCTCCTGGCCGATGTGATGGGTTCCATCCACCAGCTCTTTGAACAGCTCCCGGCTGCTTCACCTCCCGCTGCTTCACCCCCAAGTGAACTTCAGTTGCAGAGCCTCGATTACCACCTAGTTCCTGCCAGGGTTTCCTCACCCAATGCTCCCTGATCTTCGAGCTCCAGCCCTCAAGTTTTCCCACAGACCGCTCCAGGATTGCTTACATAATTACCCTTCTCTCAGATAAGGCGCTCTCCTGGGCCTTCCGCGTTGTGGCAATCCCAGGATGCCTGTTGTGAGTTCTTTAAAGAGGAGTTCAAGCGAGTGTTTGATCATCCAGTCAGTGGTAGGGAGGCTTCCAAGCGCCTGCTTGCTCTAAATCAAGGCTCTCGCAGCACTGCAGATTTCGCCATCGCAGCAGGAAGCAGATGGAACGATGAGGCATTGATGGTCTGCTTTCAGGGAGGTCTCTCCGAGCCCCTTCAAGATGAGTTAGCCACCCGAGAACCAGCTGCTGATTTCAAGTCCCTCATTGCGATGGCCATTCGCCTGGACAATCGCCTGAGAGAGCGGAGGGCGGCTTGCCGCAAGGCATCTCAGTTCCAAGTTTCTGTGAGCAGGTCTGTGTCCCCAGTTCGTAATCCTGCATCCAGAGCCTCCTCGGCTCCTGAACAGCCCCATGACTCCCCGGAGGACATGCAATTGGGTCGTTCCAGGCTCTCTCCCAATGAGAGGGAACCTCCTTACCACCTCACCGCCCCTACGACTATGCCATTGAGCTACTCCCTGGCTCCTGCCCTCCCCGGGGTCGGATTTTCTCCTTGTCTTCCCCCGAGCGCACAGCAATGGATACCTACATTAAGGAATCCCTGGCAGCCGGCATCATCCGTGCCTCTACTTCCCCAGCTGGGGCGGGATTCTTCTTTGTGGGGAAGAAGGACGGGGGTCTTAGGCCATGTATCGATTACCGGGGCATCAACAAGATCACGGTTCGGAATCAATACCCCCTTCCCCTAATGGCCACTGCTTTCAAGCTACTACAAGGGGCTTCCATTTTTACTAAATTGGATCTACGCAACGCATACCATCTCGTGCAGATCCGACAGGGGGACGAATGGAAGACAGCCTTCAACACCCCCACAGGCCACTATGAGTATCTGGTGATGCTGTTCGGGCTCACCAATGCCCCCGCAGTATTCCAAGCACTGATAAATGACGTTCTCAGGGACATGCTTAATCAATTCGTCTTTGTATACCTTGACGATATCCTCATTTTCTTGGGGTCATTGGAGGAGCATGAGGGGCACGTCAGCAGGGTCCTCCAGAGACTCCTTGACAATCATCTCTACGTGAAGCCAGAGAAATGTGAGTTTCATGTTACCCAGGCTCAGTTTGTCGGGTTCATCATCACTCCTGGCCATGTGGAGATGGACCCTAAGAAGGTTGAAACTGTCCTCAACTGGCCTATTCCCGCCACAGTTAAGGAGGTTCAACGTTTCATTGGCTTCGCAAACTTCTATAGGAGGTTCATTACAAACTTCAGCTCTGTGGTGGCCCCCTTGACTACGCTGACCAAGGGAGGAGGAATCAAGTATCACTGGGGTTCGGAGGCAGTGGGGGCCTTCGAGGAGCTCAAGCACCGCTTCACTTCCGCTCCCATTCTCTCGATCCCTGACCATGAAAGACCTTTCGTGGTGGAGCTGGATGCCTCGGAGGTGGGCGTAGGGGCCATTCTGTCACAAAGGGTTGAGGATGGAAAATTACACCCTTGCGCTTTTATGTCTCGTCGCCTGTCGGATGCCGAGCGCAACTACCATGTGGGGGATAGAGAGTTGCTTGCGGTTAAACTCGCCTTGGAGGAGGGGCGACACTGGCTTGAGGGGGCCCAGCACCCTTTCCAGGTTCTCACGGACCACAAAAACCTGGAATATCTCCAGCAGGCCAAGCGGCTGAATCCCCGGCAGGCTCGATGGTCCTTGTTTTTTAATCGATTTCAGTTTCTCCTGTCTTACAGACCCGGCACTAAGAATGTCAAGCCGGATGCCCTGTCCCGAGACACAGGAGAAGTCTTTAGCATCGGTTATTCCGAGGTCTAGAATTGTTGCGGCCCTTCAGTGGGAACTGGAAAGGGTGGTGCGAGAGGCTCAAGCCCAAGAGCCAGACCCAGGAGATGAAAGACCTTTCGTGGTGGAGCTGGACGCCTCGGAGGTGGGCGTAGGGGCCATTCTGTCACAAAGGGTTGAGGATGGAAAATTACACCCTTGCGCTTTTATGTCTCGTCACCTGTCGGATGCCGAGCGCAACTACCATGTGGGGGATAGAGAGTTGCTTGCGGTTAAACTCGCCTTGGAGGAGTGGCGACACTGGCTTGAGGGGGCCCAGCACCCTTTCCAGGTTCTCACGGACCACAAAAACCTGGAATATCTCCAGCAGGCCAAGCGGCTGAATCCTCGGCAGGCTCGATGGTCCTTGTTTTTTAATCGATTTCAGTTTTTCCTGTCTTACAGGCCCGGCACTAAGAATGTCAAGCCGGATGCCCTTTCCCGAGCCTACTCTCCCGAGATACAGGAGAAGCCTTTAGCATCAGTTATTCCTAGGTCTAGAATTGTCGCGCCCCTTCAGTGGGAACTGGAAAGGGTGGTGCGAGAGGCTCAAGCCCAAGAGCCAGACCCAGGAGACAGACACCTGTACGTCCCTCAATCTGCCAGGGCCCGGGTCTTGCAGTGGGGTCATGAGTCTCCCTTGTCGCACCATCCGGGAAATGCTCGCACTCTTGACTTCCTCGAGCGGCGGTTTTGGTGACCGTCCATCAAGGAGGATGTAAAGGTCTATTTGGAGGCCTGCCCCGTGTGCAGCCAGGGAAAGTCTACACAACAGCGACCTCAGGTACTGCTCCATCCCTTACCTGTTCCCCGTAGGCCATGGTCGCACCTTTCTCTGGACTTTGTCATGGGACTCCCACCATCCCAGGGCAACACTGTCATCCTGGTGGTTGTGGACCGGTTCTCTAAGGCCGCCCGGTTCATTCCCCTGCCCAAATTGCCCTCGGCCAAAGAAACAGCAGAGCTCCTCATGAACCATGTCTTCCGGGTGTTTGGAATTCCCCTGGATATTGTCTCTGACCCAGGGCCCCAGTTCTCGTCCCGTTTCTGGGGGGCCTTCTGCAAGCTGATCGGGGCCACGGCCAGCCAATCGTCTGGGTTCCATCCAGAGTCTAATGGCCAGATGGAACGGATTAATCAGGATCTGGAGACCACTCTGCGGTGTATGGCGGCCAATAACCCCACCTCTTGGGCTACCTACATCATGTGGGCTGAATATGCCCACAACACCCTCCAGTCCTCGGCCACTGGACTATCCCCCTTTGAATGCCAGTTCGGCTTTACCCCCCATTGTTTCCTGAGGAAGTGTCACAGGTTGGCGTTCCCTCGGCCCGGCGTTTTGTCCAACGCTGTCAGCAGACCTGGAGGAAGGTTAGGCGTGCCCTTCTTCAAACCTCCCAGAGATACCAACGTCACACTAATCGCCGCCGCCGGACTGCCCCTAATTTCCAAGCTGGTCAAAGAGTCTGGTTAGCCACCAAGAACCTGCCCCTCAGGGTCGAATCAAGGAAGCTTTCCCAGAAATACATTGGCCCTTTCCGCATTGCAAGGAAAGTTAACCCTGTTTCCTATAGTTTGTTTCTTCCCCGTTCGCATAGAATTAACCCCACGTTTCATGTCTCATTACTAAAACCTGTCTTGTCTTCTCCTTTTGCTCCCCACGCAGACCCCCTCCACCTCCCAGGATCATCGATGGTCAGCCAGCCTACACAGTCCACCGGATACTGGACTCCCGGAGGGTCCAAAACTCACTGCAGTATCTGGTGGACTGGGAGGGCTACGGGCTGGAGGAGAGCTCCTGGGTTCCAGCCAAAGACATCCTGACCCAAGTTTGATCCGGGAGTTTTGCACCCGGAGGCCGGGGTGTTCTGGAAGGAACGTCAGGAGCCGTTCCTAGAGGAGGGGGTCCTGTCAGCATCCTACCTCCTGTAGTTTGTCTCCATGCCTCTAGAGGTCCCCTGTTTTTTCCTTTGCCTTAGTTCTTCCTCATGGGGCCTTGTTAGCGTTATCCAAGTCACCTGCGCCTTGTTTTCCCCAGTGTATTTAAGTTGTGTATTTTTCCCTTGGTTCCTCACTCGGTTTTTGAGTCTTTGCCCTGTGTCTCCTGCCTGGTCTTGCTAAAGCCTCTCTAGCTACCCCAAGTAAGGGTTCCTGAGTTTCTTTCTTTGGTAGTAATTGTTCTCTGGTTTTGTTTTCTCCCCTCGTGGAGTTTTGTTTTCTCATGTGGTTTTTCCATTATTTTTGCTGTAGTTAATTCCTCAGTCCGAGAATACCTTTTGTTGTATTTTTCTTGCAAAGACTTTTTTTTTTAAAATAAATCTACATTTCCTGGGCTACTGCCTCAAGTGTTTGAGTTGTACATTACCACTCCTGTGGCTTAGTGGTAGATCTCTCAACTACCACACCAGAGACCTGCGTTCAAACCCAGCTTGTGACAACATAGCTTTTTTTAATAAT
Source organism: Sinocyclocheilus grahami (assembly GCF_001515645.1). Taxonomy (NCBI): domain Eukaryota; kingdom Metazoa; phylum Chordata; class Actinopteri; order Cypriniformes; family Cyprinidae; genus Sinocyclocheilus; species Sinocyclocheilus grahami. The sequence continues at coordinate 499,773 of NW_015505585.1, read as the reverse complement.
CAAACACACTTGCCTAAATGGTATTCTCTCTTTCTCTCTTATGTAGGGTTAGAAAGTCAGATTCATTCTAGCAGATTGGTTAATTTAAAAGTCCTCTTTCTCATATTTGTAGTATTAGAAAGATTAATTCTAGTGAAAAGGTTTGTTCTTACCTTTCATGTAAGTGTTCACAATGATTTGATTCACCAATTCGAATCCCTGTATTATGTTCTATATTTTCGACTTTTTGTATGATGTTTTTTATTGTATTTAGTATACCTGTTTAAATTTGATACCCTAACTGATTTTTTTTTTCATTCAAAGCCTTTAACTGTTTTTGTGCCAGCAAAAATACTGCTCTGATTAAACAATTTGATAATTATATCCATATATATAATTACATTTAAGTAACTTTTTGTAAAGCTTGTGCTTAAACCTGCACTCATGCTTTTCATATCACAAAATAAGTTGTCAATAAAATAGTGACTTTTTGATTTTGTACTAGCTTAGGGAATGAGAAATACATTTCAAAAGCAAGGGATATGAATCATAATTAGGCTACAGAGGTGCAGAGGGTGAGGAAATGCTTTGCTAGGTTGAAGATAACTTGGGTCTCTCTGCTAAATAGTGTGATTACATTCACCTACTCTGCAGCTGTATGGGAAAATTTTAAAGTTCCCAGAAAAGCTTTTGGAACAACAAATTGTTCTCTTAATACTTGGCGCACAGTCAAACCCTAAGATAAAACAGGATGCTTTTTTTTAAAGCATCACACTTCCAATAGGCAATGTCACAATAGTGACTTTTCTCCTACACTCAAAATGTGTTTAAGTTTTATCGTTAAAGCTTAAAATTTCCCTTAATCAGCCTACTAAACTGCTTATTGTATACATAAATTGATGTCTTCATCTTGCTAGTGAACTGAACTTTAATGCTCTGCAGTTATATAACTTCCCTGCATCTGCCTCTGAAGCACTAATGTAATACAGGAATTAGACAGATTTTCATGTGCCGTTACGTCAGCTTAATCAGCAGGAAGCGATATGGTTTGACATCAGTGTGATCCCACACAGGATGTGTGCCTGTCTTGTCCCATTCCTCTCCACTGCCCTGTCCAACCTCATTTTTGTCCCTGCCACCAACTTAGCTCTATGGTATTCTCACAGCTTTGGAGCAAAACACAGAAAACACACAGTATGCAGAGCACAACAACCTAAAAAAAAATCAATGTTGTAAATTATGGAGCTTATTTTTTATCCAAGATTAAATCCTATATGTCCACATTTACATTCCTGTCATTCAGCAGCATGTTCTGCATGGAAGAACTGCAGAAGACTAGTTGATATACTGGCCACTTCTGAGCAATTTTCTGATAATGATTTGGAGTTTAAAGCTGCTGTGAGCATGCACTCAGTCTAATCTCCAATCAAGTCCAGTTTGTCGAGTTATGTAGTAGCTAACCCCAGCAATATCAGTGCTCACTGTTGTCAGAACCACAGCTACTTCAAAACCTGAGAAGGCCCAGATCTACACTGTAGACTGCTTAGCTTGGCCTCTTCTGGTTGAGTTATTAAAGATACATATTCCCTCTCACAACAAAATCTGCCTATAATGAGACTTAGAGGTGACTTGAGGGAGATGACGGCAATAGCTCTTCCTCAGGTGTCCCTGCCACCAACTTAGCTCTATGGTATTCTCACAGCTTTGGAGCAAAACACAGAAAACACACAGTATGCAGAGCACAACAACCTAAAAAAAATCAATGTTGTAAATTATGGAGCTTATTTTTTATCCAAGATTAAATCCTATATGTCCACATTTACATTCCTGTCATTCACCAGCATGTTCTGCATGGAAGAACTGCAGAAGACTAGTTGATATACTGGCCACTTTTGAGCAATTTTCTGATAATGATTTGGAGTTTAAAGCTGCTGTGAGCATGCACTCAGTCTAATCTCCAATCAAGTCCAGTTTGTCGAGTTATGTAGTAGCTAACCCCAGCAATATCAGTGCTCACTGTTGTCAGAACCACAGCTACTTCAAAACCTGAGAAGGCCCAGATCTACACTGTAGACTGCTTAGCTTGGCCTCTTCTGGTTGAGTTATTAAAGATACATATTCTCTCTCACAACAAAATCTGCCTATAATGAGACTTAGAGGTGACTTGAGGGAGATGACGGCAATAGCTCTTCCTCAGGTTGCGCTATCCTTCTTCACAGAGAATTTATTTCCTACTCATTATAGTCAGGAAAGACGATTCATTACAGACCATTTGCCAGCTGAGGTTGGTCTGTTTAAAATAATAATTCTGTAGAGCTCTTGTCAAGGTTTTTGTTGTATTTTCAGTTGTTAGTCAAGCCACTGAATTATCACATTTTATTAGTATTTTGTTTATTTTGCAAAAGCCTGAGATGTGAGTAAAGTCATTCTGGGACAATCAGTCATTCACAATGTTACAGGTTTAAGTGTTGTAACTGGCAGGAGTGATGTGAAGTATTAAATGGAGACTGTTTCCTGAGGTTATCCATTATCATAGATGGAGGTCATGTAATATTTTAAAAATGCCGTGGTTTGGTTTCTCTTTGTGCCTCTTCTCTTTCTCCATAATGTTGTTTTCGCTCTATGCTTGACTGAAACTGTCCTTTTAGATAACTCTAACAGATGCTGTCAAATCACAGAAGCATCTTGTAGCTGTCATACAAGGACAACACTACATTTCCCAATGCTTCAACTGCTGCCAAACAAGCCAGATCTAACTGATCAAAAGCCACTGTCTTGTACATGCCGCACTCTTTCTCTTTATAGGTGTCTCGGTTCTTCATGTCTGTGTCCTTGTCTCAACTTCCAGTAATGTTTTGAGTGCTTTTTCATCTTCTCACATAAATCTTTCGTAACCATCTGAATCATAGAAGTGAATTCTGTAAAAGTCCTTCAGTTTTAAAACAAGTCTCATATGATCCAGGTGTTTTTTGAAGCTGAATCCATACTATTTTGGGGCATTTTCAGCTAGGGATAAATTATGGATTTAGATTAGATTTGTCACTGGTTAATTAATAGACTGCCCAGAATGACTGGTAATTTGGTGCTCTGCCTAGTCCACAAGCTGCAAGCTGTAATGTCATGTTTTGCAACAGCATAAAAAAACGAGATTAGTGTCCCTCATTCCTGCTCTCTTAACCACCTCACCATGGCTCCCCTTCTCTGTGCTTGTCTTTGCCCAGCCAGAAGCTCTCAATAGGTGCAAACAGCAGAGAAGAGATCCTTCTCAGGACCATAATGGATTTCTCCTCTTCTCATCTGTGCTGTTTGTGATGTGCGCTGCATGTACATGCTCGCTGAGAGTGTAGTGAACATTGCAGCATGGCAGTCCAGAGGACCCTGCTTCAGGGCACAAGTGAACTAGATCAATCAGCTTGGCTTTGTCAACCTATGAGAGCCCTCCACCACCACTGTTACATCTGTGTCCCTCCATACAATGTGCTCTTCTTAGGTGTCACATCCTTTTGACAGCCTTTTTGTTTTAAATCAAAACACTGGCGGAGACAGTTCTTCAAATACATCCTTTATGTTTCCTACAAATCAGTGCATGACTGACATATGTATACATTAGTCTATAATAATTACGTTTTTAATTTGTTTTTAAAAGAAGTATTCTGTGCTCACGAAGACGGCATTACAGTAAAAACAGTAATATTGTTAAATATTATTACAATTTAAAATAACTTTTTTTAATATATTTGAAATGTAATTTATCATTGATGGCAAAGCCGAATTTTCAGCAATCTTTTCTCCAGTCTTTGCTCTCATCTTCAGTCTCACATAATCCTTCAGAAATCATTGTAATATGCAGTTTTGGTGCTCAAGAAACATTTCTTATTATTATCAATGTTGAAAACAGTTGTGCTGCTTAATATTTTTGTGGAAACTGTGATACACAACTGTGATTCAAAAGGTTGGGGCATAAAAAGATTTTAAAAGTAAAAGTAATAAATTAATACTTTTATCCAGTAAAGACACATTTGAGTAAAGACGTTTATATTGATGCAAAAGATTTCTATTTCACATACATTTTGTTCTTTTGAACTTTCTATTCATCATCCTGGGAAAAAAAATATCACAGTTGCCACAAAAAATATTAAGCATCAATCATTCCAACATTGATCATAATAACCGTTATTAATAACTGAGCAGCATATTGGAATGATTAATGTGATCATGTGACACTGAAAAATGGACTAATGGCTGGTGGAAATTCACCTTTTTTTTTTTTTTTTTGACTTGTTCGATATATAGAACTAGTGTAAAACAAAACCAAACATGTAACAAAGCTGAGTGATGCTGACTTGCAGGCAATTCTCCTTATCCTACTAAAACACAAAGCCTGAAAGTGTTTCAGGAGAGTGTCTTGTATCCTAGAGACCTGGTGTATTTATACCCTCCTTATGTGTTAGCTTGGAAACAGAATACTATTAGTGAAGAGCTTAGAGGTGTAAACTTGGCTGTGGCAGCGCTTAATTCTCTCATTGGTTGAATAAAGCTGACCTGCTCAGGGACTTTTATCTGTGTTGTTGGTGTCTATCTAATGGTGCTGAAAGAGGAATGCCTAAAAATATGATGTCCTCTGGGCAGCCCTTCATATAACTGTCACTTTTGCCCACTGGACTGTAAAGTTGGTCTTCTGTTATCACTTTATTCTTAGTCTTTCTTTTAAATGTTAAAAGTGGCTGGAGAGAGTGGAATTTGGATGTGAGAGGAATGTTACATATGAAAAGGGCAGGTTTGAAAGATGCTGGACATTTCGAACAAGTACACTCTGGAAAAATGCACAAAAGTTGTCACTGGGGCGGTACCTGTTAGTTACTAATATGTACCTTTAAGGGACCAATATGGACCCTTTAGATACAAATGTGTTCCTTTTGAAAGGGTGCTGTGAAAGGATACTCTGTGTGCTCAGGCTCAGGCTATGGTTCTCGCCATCATTTTATTTTTATCATTTAATATTTTTAAAAAATATATATTTTTTTTAAATATTAATTTAGAAAAGTTTTAAAAGCTGTTAAATTGTATAGTGTAGACTATATCATTGTTTTTAAAACTGATAATAATAAGAAATGTTTCTTGAGTACCAAATCAGCATCTTAGAAGGATTTCTGAAGGATCATGTGACATTGAAGACTGGAGTAGTGATTGCTGGAAATTCAGCTTTGGCGTCGCAGTAATAAATTACAGTTTAAAATATATTAACATAGAAAACTGATATTCTAATTTGTAATAATATTTCCAAATATTTGTTTTTGTTGTCTTTACTGTATTTTCGATCAAATAAATGCAGCATAGGTGAGACTTAAGCCTATTAAATAATAATAATAATAAAAAATCCCCATTAAGACATCTTAACAACTCCAAACTTTTGAACAGCACTGTATAAATAATATTAATAAATTAGTATAATAATAAATTATAATAAAATAATGTTTTTGATATATTATTTCATTGTATTGTTTATCCACTGTTGTTTTTGCTTGATGTCTTTATTTTTGGATGGACAGGAAGGGAGGGTGGGGGGAACACTGAAGACTGGAGTAGTGATTGCTGGAAATTCAGCTTTGGCGTCGCAGTAATAAATTACAGTTTAAAATATATTAACATAGAAAACTGATATTCTAATTTGTAATAATATTTCCAAATATTTGTTTTTGTTGTCTTTACTGTATTTTCGATCAAATAAATGCAGCATAGGTGAGACTTAAGCCTATTAAATAATAATAATAATAAAAAATCCCCATTAAGACATCTTAACAACTCCAAACTTTTGAACAGCACTGTATAAATAATATTAATAAATTAGTATAATAATAAATTATAATAAAATAATGTTTTTGATATATTATTTCATTGTATTGTTTAGCCACTGTTGTTTTGGCTAGATGCCTTGATCTGTGGATGGACAGGAAGAGAGGGTGGAGGAACCAGTGGAAATTAGTAATTAACTGCAACAGGCAAAATCTTTTCCAATTCCTGCAAACAATGGTCAGGTATTGGGAACATTATATGAAAAACAACGAGGAGTGGAATTTTTTGCATCTTCTGAGAAACATCCTGCTCTGCAGTTCATTAAGGAGAGGATAGAGAGAGATGTAACAAAATCTGCCCTGCTCGTCTAAGCATTGTTAAAAATGCTGTCGAAACCTCTGTTGTTGTCTGTTCAGGGTCACAGGGTTTGTTGCTGAAAAACGAACCCCTTGCTGACAGAATGAGAGCTGTGCTTTGAAAAGTTGAAGGAAAGCTCGTACAGGCTTTATTGTGTTCTTTGTCTTAAACCTCTGATGCCGTAACCTGTGTCCAAACACTCTGGAACCACAAACACACACGCTTCTTAACTAATTGTCTGTGCCCTTTCTAGGCAATAATCTCTGTCACCTCTGTCCTATCCTTGCTGATAGTATACAAAGGTGAGGTTTCAGGAACAGGAATGCCATTAGTCTTACAATAGACCCTCCTTTTTGCTGCATTTCCGACTCACGCACGCTTTAACTTACATAAACTTCAGCTCAGTAGAGCAGAGTCGAGCAGTGATTTCAGCAGTGGGCAAGACACATATTTAATAGAGGGAGGCAGTGTGAGCCTCACACCGAACAGGATACACATGCAAACAGCCTCGGAGGACATTTAGAGCTGGTAAGTTTTTTTTGTAGGACTGAATTCCCTTCTATAAATGTTAATCATTTATGGACACATATTTCATAAGCAGAGGTTTGGGATGCTTATGTTTTATGTTTGAATTGCTGCTTAAGAACTTGCAGATACTGAAATTCGTCATTTAGATTTATATAGCATGTTTTAACAACCAGAACCAGCAACAGTGTGTGTGTTGCAGTTATATGGACTTCAGCATTTTTTGCAACGCTTTTTGTCATTGAACCAGTGTAAAAAGTGAGATTTTGCAATGTATAACACGACAAGCACATTATGTATGTTGATGGCATTATAAGAGTGTCAGACTTTGTATTATACTTAGCAATCTACCTAACTCTGTTGTACTGTTGTATTTAAGGTAAATCCACAATGATATGATCACATCATATACAGGTTATTGATGTTCAAGAATTGGGTGGTTGAATCAGTCCAGCAGATTAATTAAATAGGATGATCGTGGTATGAAAAATTGGCCCCACAGTTTCATTACTAAAAAAGGTATCAGCATGGAGCCAAAAGTTTTGACAGTATTTAATGTGGTGTGTGGCAACTATTCACTCCTTAAAATTCAAGAAATGTTTTCTTGTTGCACTTCTCAGGAAATGTTTTAGTCATGCTTTATTATGGCAAACCACATGTGTGCTTGTATGATTTAATAAGAGGAACAGTGTTTGACTCAATCTGCTATGCTTTCAAAAGACTGACACTGGCATGACGAGAGTGTGAAATGTACAAAGGGGAGAGTAGGTCGCCTCGTTTGCAGTAAAGATGTTATTTTTGTCATATACTCTCACACATGTAGGCCAAGCGATCATTTCTTGCATAATAAAGCAGTCACATTAATATAAATTTTTGTCCTCTAGTAGGAAATAACATGTCTGATAGATTCACGGTCTGTCAAAACCACTGCAACTATATTCAACAAAGCTCTTAAGTTAAGAGAACACAGGGTGAGAATACCCTTACAATTATAACTGTGAGTTTTCTTAAAGAAATAGTTCACACAAAAAATGAAAAATTTCTGAAAAATGTACTCACCCTCAACCATCCAAGATGTGGATGAGTTTGTAGATTTGGAGAAATTTTGCATTACATCACTTGCTTACTAATGGATCCTCTGCAGTGAATGGGTGCCGTCAGAATGAGAGTCTAAACAGCTGATAAAAACATCATAATAATCCACAAGTAATGCACATGACTTCAGTTGATCAATTAACATCTTGTGAAGAAACAAGCTGCATGTTTGTAATAAACAGACTCATCGAGACATTTTTAACTTCAAACCATTGCTTCTGGCTAAAAATACGAGACATCATAATATTATTTTCTCTTGATTCTTGTTTTCTGCTTTCATTTTTTTAGGGTGAACTATTCCTTTAACTTAAGGGGTTTCTAGCATCCAGCTGCAGTATTTTTAACAGACTGTCAATGGTCCTTAGCAAAGTATGCTTCACCCAGAATGTTTAAAGCTACACTATTTAACTTTTGGCCCTCTAGGGGTTGAAGCATAACAATGCAAGTTACTTGCGGATGAACATTGTTTTGGTAATTACGTGAGCTGGGCTTTGGTTGTGTTCTTCTTCGTGGATGAATCTGATGTTTTGAGGTGTACCGGTGTTTTAAAGATGATCATGTCACGCATCTGAAATCTCTTCACTGCCTCCTTTTTAAAAAAAATTCAATGGTTATGATTGGATTTTGAGATGTGGGTGTTGCACTCAAAAAAGAGCAGACTAAATGACTGGACTGTTTGACTATTTGAAGTTTAAAATAAAAAGTAAGCATTCATGGATGAAGATCTATGACATGCATTTAGAAAACAGATAAACTTTCATTTCATGCTGACTCTAAAGTGAAAGTCTCTTCAAATGAATCAAATGAGATTTCAATATAAACACAAAGTATAATGTTTCAAAATAAAATAAAATGCCATTTCAAATGCTTTGCTTATGAGCTAGAAAATGAACCAGCAGTTACAGGTATGTAAATAATGGTACCAGTAATGAGTTGGCTATGCCAGAGTAACCCACAGACAGTGTCACAGTATTGAAATCAGGGCTCAGATTTGTGATACATCAACAGAGATTTGAGTTCTAATGGAGAAGAATGCAGGGCTCTACTGTGGGCCAGCTAAATGGTCTATGAAATAGCTCTGGTTGATGAGGCTTAATTGTTGTTGAGGTCTGCTGAAATACTGATGGCCATGCGTCAGCCCAAATCTTTTGAGCCGAGGCATTTGTGTGAGTGGGCGCTAGATGGGTTGCATTCCACTGCTTTGCTGACTTTGCTAAGGATTTGCATTTGACATGATTGTGCCAGCCCTGAGTTAGAGAGCAGGGACGGCACATCCAGTATTTCCAACAACAGGTGTGGTGTTTATACTGAGACTGTGGGTGGGTGAAAGCATCAAAATGTGTTTGTGAAATACAGCTGAAGTCATTTAAAGTAGCTGACAAACATGGAACATGGCATGTGTTTGTACAGAAAGTATTTGACAGATTTTGTTTTGTTTTGTTTTGTTTGTTTCTTCATTTTATTAAAATTACATATGTGATAATGAGAAACTAGATAACAGTTTAGGTCAGGGGTATTTTTACTTGTGTTGTACATGCCAAGGGATAGAGAGAGATAGTAAGACTGAATATTGCATATTATTAAATGGCCTATAATAAAATGTGTATAGTGCAATATTAATGTATTTACATACTTTATGATGTTTACACTGCAAAGCAATTAAAAATATTCATTATTGATGTAGAGTTTTATACTTGTGCATTGCATTTTAATTTTACGTAATACATTTCAATGTGGGAAAGACAATGAAACATTCAGCTGAGCTTTAGTTTCTTAACTTAGCTGAGTATAATGTATTTTGGGCTAATTTTCTTTTTTCTTTTTTTTCCCACACAAAAATCTAACAAAAATAGCTGGACCCTCTATAAATTCCTTCAAATCTGTTAATAATCAAACTCATCTACATCTTAGATGGCCTGAGTGTACATTTTTCAGCAATTTTTCATTTTTCATTTTTGGTTAAACAATCTTTTCAAATTTGATTTCATGGGGACTTTAAAGATTTGCCACTGCAAAACATCTATTTAAAGGAGGGAATTACTTGCACTACATGCTTTGGTGTAGCCTAGCACCCTTTGAAAAATGTCGGCCAGAGACATTCGGAGTTGTGTTTATGTGCCATTAACTTAATGCTATTGATGATGCACTCTATCGGTTCAGATGTAAACCTGCTTCTCAATAAACAATGAAGTAATGATCACCAAAACCCACAGGGTTTCATGCAGTGAATCACATCTGTAGCACTGGCCTGCTCACATTGCTTACGTGATGTACTCTCATGAGCTCTCTCTGTGCACATGTCCATTTGTGTTTTGCCGTGCTTTAGAACCCTGGATTAACATACCAGTATTTACACTCCTTTGACAATCTAATGCAAGCTCGACTCATGAATCATGTTTGTCGGAGAACAAGACTGCAATTTGTTCTGAGCTTGGAGGGAACAAGACTTCACCGTCTCCTCAGCAAGTGCTGGTAAAATGATGAGCTTGCTGGAATGGTCTGAAGTCATCCATGTCGAGTTGCTGTGTATTATCAGCTGAGGAGCACATGCCACTGTTGTCACTTATCCTGCTTACAAAATTTGAGTAGGAATAAGGTTTACTTACAAGATTTAATAATTAAGCTAACTAGTAATAACTAATACATTTGAATTTGCTAACAGTAATGTTAAACAGCTGTCTTTGAATATTTTGAAAAGACTGAGGCATGAAGTCACCATCATCTAAACAATCAAAATAAAATAAAGAGGAATGTAAAAAAAATGTAAATAATATAACAATTGTATTTATGTAAATTGTATATGCTGTATAAATATAAAAGGATTAAGAGTTTAATATTAATTAATCCAATTTGTGTATTTATAAATTTGTGGGTGGGATGCAGATGAAGCTGTATAACTTTGGCAGCCCAGCAAAGTATAGTGTTGCAGCCATACTTCATGCTGTTTTAGTTTTAGATGAGGAGAGTTGGTTTGGGTTTATTGTTAGTCTGTGTGATTTACAAGGGGGCAGGAAAAACAGTCAAGGACAAATGAATGGAAAAGACTATGCAAGGGGGATCTGAGCTGGGTGACATTTCCTGCCTGTGTTGAAGCTGGTGCCCTGATCTGCGAAGTGTTCCTCCACATGATCTCCACTCACAGGATAGCAATGAAAAAGGGGACTTTTTTTCTTTTAGTGAAGAGATTAGGGTAACTCGACTTTAATATTTATCCATAATTGAGTCCACTCGCACTCCAGCCACTAAAGTTCTCGGCTCATATAAACATCCATTGGTCTTGGTCGGTGTTGGGAAGGTTACTTTGGAAATGTAATAGGTTACAGATTACAAGTTACCCTACTTAACATGTAATAAGTAGTGTGCCACGAATTCGGTCCATGGACTTCCGTTTATTCACCACCAGAGGTCACCCTTTCTATTACATTGACTCTCGCACAACACAAACTGTTGCATAGCACCCCGGACTACATATCCCATCATTCTTTGCATGATTTGCACACTGCACTGATTGCACTCATTGCACACAGCTGTTTCTAATCACCTCACTCACTATATAACACCCACTCTAACCACCTTTCTCTGCTGAGAATTGTTTAGCCTGTACCCCTTTCCGAGTCGCCGTGTTTTCCTTGTTTTGCCTTGCCTGTTTTTGCGGATTCTGATCTTTGCCTGGTTTCTTGGATTTTTCCCTCTCGTCTCGCCCCTGTGATTCTGTCTGCCGATCGGTGACCTACGCTAGCCCTAGGACTATTCTTGTATTTTTGCCCGCCATATACCTGTTTGCCATTGTTCGACCCTGCCTGTTATACCACGTCTCTTTAATAAAAGCTTGCAGATGGATCCACACGTCTAACGTCTCGTCAGCCCCGTTACATAGTGTAACTTTTCAATTACTTTATTAAAGTAATGTAACTGATTACATTTGATTACTTTTTGATTACTTTTCTAAATTTCTAATGTTTTCAACTGTTAATCATTTTCAAACATGTAAACCAGGCAGGGTTAAACTTACAATATGTGCTCAACACTGACAACTGTCAGACTTTCGAAATCCTTCATCACTTGAATTAAGATATAATATTTTAATTTTAAAGGAGACATTGGGTGCAAAATATCTTCATTTGCATATAAATGTGTCTTAGCAGTGTGTGGACACAACCACCCTACAATGATAAAAATTCACTCCTTTTTTTTTAATCCCCCAAAAACCTAAAGAGTCTCAATTATAAAGCCATTTTGATTTTGGAGTGAATACCAGCGCTCTCTTCCACCATCAATACCACGACTGAGGTGAGACCCTTGAGCAAGGCACCAAACCCCCAACTTTGTTGGTGTGTGTTTATGGTCTGTGTGTTCACTGCTGTGTGTGTGCACTTGGATGGGTTAAATGCAGAGCACAAATTCTGAGTGTGGGACACCATACTTAGCCATATGTCAATTCAATTAAATTTCACTAAATTTGTTTATGTCTGACTGCGCAAGTCATTTTACTCCAGGCAACTTTCTGAATGAGGGACAATTCAAGGCAGGTTTTGTTAAAAAGTTAAAACTCAAGGATGGATCAGTACCCATTGTTCATGATCCAGCTGCAGATTTCAGACTTACTTTAAAATCATTCTGAGGTTAAATACATATTTAAAATCATAAGAAATAGTTTAATAGCTATGATACTGTTTTTGAAATCATATCTATGACAGGAAACACTGGAATCTAACAATGCCTTAGAAAAAAACAGTTAATCTTAAAAAAATAAAGCATATACATAAACCCTATCAGATAAGCATGTTATAAACTTCTGAAACATTGGTGTTTCATATTTTAGAGCAGTCACTGCAACTTATGAAAGAACTCAATTAAATCTGTATATGGGAGTGTGTGTGGAAAAAAATCAGATGTAACCCCCTTTGTAATCCTTAAAATTTTCATAAGTAACTGTAATTTAATTACACATTTTTTCTTAGTAACTGTAACTGATTACAATTACTTTTATTTTGTAATTAAATTACATAATTCCGTTACATGTAACTAGTTACTCCCCAACACTGGTCTTGGTATAGTCAAATCATACATTTCAATTCTTGATGGAAAGCAGAGGTGAACAGCCTGAAGTTGAGTTTTCTCATTTTTTTTACTTTCTAAAAAGTTCTGCCTGTTAGAACAGTTTGGTTTAAATATGCTGTTGCTACACTTGGAGACTGATACTCTTGGCTAATAAAGTGCTATACAGGTTTCTATGGACACTGTCTACTTTAGACTGTGAGAGGGGCTAGCAAAATAATTGCAAGGTCATGGAATAAGTTTTACAAAGGAGGTACATTCCTCTCAATGTGTGAAGCTCAAAGACGGCCAAGAAAAACACTCACATTACAGACTTCTACCATATTATTAGACACTGTGGCTTGGCATTATCAAATATTTCTTAAGATAATATTTAAATCTCAATTCTCATTTTCATTTTAGAAGTAAAATAACTTTCTTTTTACACTTTTTCCATATTCAATTTTCCAGGTTTAACCAATCATTACATATGAGAACTGTCAGTCTTATTAAACACTAGATGGCACTGATACATTATATTAAACATATTTGTGGTCAACCATTTAATCATGCAATGCCTGATTCCAGGGATTAGCTTCACTATTTCAGTGTTCTATTGTTATTTGGAATTTGTACTTTGTATAACTGAGGAGCTGTTCAAACAAGTCAGGGAATCATTCTCAGCAAGTCAGTTGACGAGAATGATGGATGTGTTGGTTTTATTCCATTCACACAGTGTCCCTTGAGTTACCTAACACTTCAGAGCATTTATTCCTGGACTATAAACGAATGCCAAACACAGTTTAGGATTTGAAAGATAAAGCAATTCTCCCATAACAGGACAGAGAGGTAAGTATGCAAAGCTGCTTATCATGGTAAGCACAGACTCCAACACCTATAATGCAAGCGCTGTAGTGAAAACTGATTGAAAGCAAGTCATTAAATGTCCCACATTTTATGACTATTCAGTTTTACATAATACTTAAGTATTCTCAGCTGAAGACACCACACTGAATACTAATCACAACACACTGCAGTCTAAACATTCAAGCCATGGCAGATGGCAGACACAAAATACTCTAACCATGCCAGTTATGTCAAATGCCATAATTAGGACATTCACAATGCCAGTTAAAAGTTGATTTCCAGTGAGAAAATGTTTTCCTTGTTACATAAAAACACCTTTCCCCTCAGAATGGGAAGACAAATAAAGGCCTTGCCTGAAAAAAGCATTGTCTCACTGTGGATCTCATGACTAAGCCTCATGACATAACTGACTATTTGTTCACTAATAAATAAATAAATAATATACAGTATATATATAATATATTATTTTATAAAAGTCTCTTTTCAAAAATGCTCACAAAGCTGCATTTACTTGATCAAATACACAGTAAAACAGTAATATAGTGAAATATTATTACAGTTTTATTTTAATATATTTTGAAATATAATTTCTTCCTGTGATGGTAAAGCACACATTGAATCTGTCTGGCCCTAATGACCCCATAAATAGATTTTGTGTGTGTCTACATGGCATTTGACTGCTATACCAAATTTTTCAAGCATGAAACTCTCATGAAAGAGGCAGAGGAATCAACACTTACTTCATTTTAAGAGAAAAGCAAATACTCATGATGCCAGGCCTGCAAATACCCAAACCTCTTGAAATCATCCACGCTTATAGCTTAGTATGGATGATGAGGCATTAGTCAAACACAGTCTGAAGTCCAGTGTGTGATGGGAAGACAAATAAAGGCCTTGCCTGAAAAAAGCATTGTCTCACTGTGGATCTCATGACTAAGCCTCATGACATAACTGACTATTTGTTCACTAATAAATAAATAAATAATATATATATATATAATATATTATTTTATAAAAGTCTCTTTTCAAAAATGCTCACAAAGCTGCATTTACTTGATCAAATACACAGTAAAACAGTAATATAGTGAAATATTATTACAGTTTTATTTTAATATATTTTGAAATATAATTTCTTCCTGTGATGGTAAAGCACACATTGAATCTGTCTGGCCCTAATGACCCCATAAATAGATTTTGTGTGTGTCTACATGGCATTTGACTGCTATACCAAATTTTTCAAGCATGAAACTCTCATGAAAGAGGCAGAGGAATCAACACTTACTTCATTTTAAGAGAAAAGCAAATACTCATGATGCCAGGCCTGCAAATACCCAAACCTCTTGAAATCATCCACGCTTATAGCTTAGTATGGATGATGAGGCATTAGTCAAACACAGTCTGAAGTCCAGTGTGTGATGTGTTTAATGTGAAACTTCAGATTAAATGTCAGAGTAAGACTTTCAAATGTGTTGACAATTGACTAATGCTGTATGGCTGTGCCTCAGCATGTCCACACCATAATGCTGAAGTTTTGGAGATACAGGTTTGTCATTCAGTCCCAAGTGCATAAACAACATCTGTGAGTGGAGAGAGGATATCCTCTCCATAAAGTGACCTTACATGCTTGGAAAATGACAGACAACATCTGGATTTTCTCCAGTGGTTGTCTGTTTTACGGAGGAGAATAAATTAGAGAGTATATAGGATATAGGGGAAGGTTTTTAATAATCCATACACTTGGAACTGGATAACATTAAAAGACCATTAAAGGGAGAGTTTTACTCTTGGATAAATTGGATGCAAACATAGAAAGTTACCCAGAGGGGCTTTGCAAGACCACTGGAGATAATGTTAGCTCATCTTTTGTTCATCTGAAGTAATTAAAAGACAATAAAAATATAATATAGATGATGAATAGATGGATAAATTGATAGATACAACATAAATGCTTCAACAATTCTAACAGATTTAATCAACCTCTCACTGTGATACAACTGCCTATAACACAAAATGTCATTTATTCATTGGACACAATTTTTTGTCCAAAATAATGTTTCAATAAACAAAATTGTGTTATGTTATGTTGTTTATTTATTTATTGACATTCAAAAGTTTGGGGCCTGGAATTTAAAAAAAATTGATCGAATGTCTCATTGAAGACATTTATAATGTTACAAAATAAACACTGTTCTTTTGAACTTTTGTCAAAGAAACCTGTAAAAAGTATCACGGTTTCCAAACTAAGCAGCACAACTGGTTTTAACATTGATAATAGTAAGAAATTATTATTCGGCACCAAATCAGCATATTACTGTAAAATGAGTTCTGAAGGATCATGTGAGACTAAAGTAATGACTGCTGAAAATTACGTTTTGCCATCAGAGGAATAAATAAAATTTTAAAATATAGTAAAATAGTAAACAGTTATTTTACATTTTAATAATGTTTCACAATATTACTGTTTTTACTTTATCTTTGATCAAATAAATGCAGCCTTGATGAGAATAAAGTGTATATATTTGCATTTACAAAAACTTTATATTTATAATATTGACAATATATCTTAAATCATGAGAAGTTCTACAATAAAATCAAGTATTACAAAATTCCAAACTTATACCAAAGATCATTTGCAAAACAATTGCTAAGAATGTGCTTAACAACACAGACGTCCGTCATGTTCCTCAGAAAAACTGCAGTAGTATATCTATTTGTTTGTATGAATGATAACTTTCAGAGGAGTGTGAATGTTTCTTTAGTCCAACAACAAACAGGCATTCATACATAATCACCACAGGAACAGCTGGCCATCATCAGTTATCTACAGCCACTCAGCAGCATTAACCGTGGCCTTCCTCTCGGGGCCATGCAGATGTCTGATGGTGATCACACACCAAGCAAGTTTTTTCTCAAATGGGTGGTAAAAATGGAAGGAACATCTCTTTTCTGGTCAGAAATGGGAAGCGTCTAGTAAAAATCTTTCATTTTTCTTCTAGACTAGTATAGATATAAGTTATCACTCCATCTCAACATACCTCATTCACAGTATGTGACACTTTCTGCACAAAAATGAGAAAAAATGATTTATATTCTCTCATGCAATATGTTTTATGGGGAATAAGTGCAAAGGCTTGCAAACTGCAACAATTTCATCTTCATCAGTCTGACCCTCTTCAGTCTTGTTGACAGTGTGATTTTTCTTTCACAATATCTCTGTGCGGAAACAACTCTTTTAGAGTCAATTTTTTCATTAGTGAGCAATGGGCTGTGGATATTTCAGGTCAGGAAAAGTTAAAGGGCTTCAGCAGACCATTACTAAAGAAACTGATGACACCTTAGCTGTCCAACAATACTAGGCCTGTAGAAAAACACAACATAACGCACAAATCTCACCACAATTGTCTGTGAATGGATCATCTCAGTCCCTATATTCAGACTTTGTACACTACAAACTACAGGTCACGTGAAAGAGCATAAAGTTCCTCTTCTTTTCTCCTAATGTTTTCCAGTGAATCTTATCCACAAAGGGAGGACAGCGGCACAGTAAAGAATGAGAAAATTCCTCCACATACCACAGGGTTTTTAGATGTCCTCATTAAGCATTAAACTCTTTCCCTAACAAGAAGCCTGAGACTCCGAAAAGGCTACCATGAGAGAGGAAATTAAGTGGGATAACTGCTTGTCTCTCATTAGCTTCCAATGATGGAATGTGTCTGTCTTAGCCAATAATGATGCAATAATTCTTTATAGTAAACTTGTTGGCACATTCACCCAAACAAAACCTACAGGTTCCACAAATTATGAAAATGTATTTTGCAGAAACGTATTGATTTACAAGGATTTGTGCAGTGCTTGCAATATATCAAGCAGCATGGTACATTATATCTAAAATTATTTGTAAAGGTTTGTAAAGCTGTTTTACTGTATAAGAAAATACATTAATTATTTGTATCATATTGTTTTACATATTTCTATTGAATGCAAATTCACAATATGACAGAAAAATAATCATTTAAATATGTATATCCAAACTAATGGTGCCCATGTAGGCAGAGTTATTTTAGTGTTGTTTATATGTTACATAGTATTTATTAATATTTTGAATTATTACTTATTTATTTGAGCTATATTTAACTTTTCTGTATATTTATTTCAGTTTTAGTTTTATTAATTTTAGTACTTGCACTTAAAAAAAAGTCCATTGTTTTCTGTGTAAATCATTACATTTGGTCACCATAGTCAATGAAATTCCATAACATGACATATTTCTATAAGAGATTGGTCCAAGCCTTGCAAGAAAACGTTTACAGTTGGTTTAGCCCCTCTCCACATGTTACCATTCCCTTACTCTGGCCTACACATGTGACTCTTGACAGATTAAAGAACGCTGGCATTTTTATTGCTGCTAGTTTCCGCTTGACATTTTCAATGTATCTTTGCCGGATGGATACATTTTGAGTGGTGTAGTCACAGCTTGGACTGTTGCAGATTTATTTGTATGTATGCTTGAATAAACAATTACATTAATAAAAAATAATAAATGTGAATAAATTGTTTAACGTACACCTTAAATAATTAAATAAATATAAAAGGTAGGCTAAATTATAGCCACGTAAACATAAAATGTAGGCTACACACTGAATGTAATACCATGCCATCTCCAGATGACTGCGCTCACGTACAGATATCCAAAGCTGTAGTATTTTACACCATCAGTTGTTGCCTTCAAGGAAAATTCCATTGTTTTCTGTGTAAATCATTACATTTTGTCACCATAGTCAATGAAATTCCATAGCATGACATATTTCTATAAGAGATTGGTCCAAGCCTTGCAAGAAAACGTTTACAGTTGGTTTAGCCCCTCTCCACATATGTTACCATTCCCTTACTCTGGCCTACACATGTGACTCTTGACAGATTAAAGAACGCTGGCATTTTTATTGCTGCTAGTTTCCGCTTGACATTTTCAATGTATCTTTGCCGGATGGATACATTTTGAGTGGTGTAGTCACAGCTTGGACTGTTGCAGATTTATTTGTATGTATGCTTGAATAAACAATTACATTAATAAAAAATAATAAATGTGAATAAATTGTTTAACGTACACCTTAAATAATTAAATAAATATAAAATGTAGGCTAAATTATAGCCACGTAAACATAAAATGTAGGCTACACACTGAATGTAATACCATGCCATCTCCAGATGACTGCGCTCACGTACAGATATCCAAAGCTGTAGTATTTTACACCATCAGTTGTTGCCTTCAAAGGAAGTAGATAAACAGCAGAACATACAAAGAAAACCCTCTGAAGTGTGGGACGCGGAATGTAGGCTAAAATAAAGCGCGTTATCTTTGAGCGCTGCTGCAACATCACTGACCGCATTACATTTAAATGTAAGAATTACCGATGGGATTATATGGATTTATTAATTGTTGTTATTATTACTATTATCAACTTTTAATAAATTCTGATTTGAGTTGAAATATTTTATTTTATCAGTATGTAAAGACAATACTGCAGAATACGGCTATAGGAAATGTTCTCGAAAACGTTCATTTATTTTACCATTCGCCTAATACTGCGACTGACCAATCAGAATGTAATACTCCAGAGAGTCGCGTGACACATCTTAATATGCCTGTTTAACAATAGCCTCACCAATGTTTTCAGGACTTAATGTCGCTATTTTGATTTAAGATGTAGTAAACAAGAAGGTGATGGAAAGGCACATTTCGCAACCATTTTTTGTAGCCCAACAAGTCTTTCAGGTAAGTTCATATAGGTGGGTGTGTCTCTGTGCAGACGCTGATGTCACGGCTTTCAAAGATCACTTCACTGCAGACAAACTTCTGCAGCTCAGACACACTACCGGACTTGCTATTGACATTTGCTATTTATTATCTGGAATATGCCCTTTGTGTGAAGAATCAAGGTGGAGGTTGCATCAAGGTATTGTACATTAGCCTAAAATGACAATTGTTTTACAGTGTCAGCAAGTCAGTCTGTGTAAGCAATAGGCTTGTCTCAACTCGTTAAGTAAAGAAAATTATGTTTATTTTCCTTATATTGTATAGGTTTTAAAAAGTTAACGTCCATAATACCATTAAACTAAACGATGAGCTTTTTAGCTAATGAATCAATTGTCTTGCGAGTCGTCGGAGTAATGGATGTGTTATCTGAACGTAAACAGAGAAGTCGTCATACTGGTTCTCTTGGATCAAAATTCTTAAAGATATGCAAAACAATTAGGATATTATGACCGTTATCATAATATGAGATTCTACTAGTTATCAGATTATGAGAAACTACTGCTTATCCATTTCAATGTAGGCTACCCAAAATAATTATGGTAGTGTAATGTTTTTTATATAGCCTACCATGGAAATATTATGTTTTTTTTTTGACGTACCAGGCAATGGTGAAAAGTACTATGCACCATGGTATTTAGCATCTAATCACCGTACCGTAGTTTTTGTAAGGTTTTTTTTTTGTGGGGGGGTTCTTCTTTTAACTCACAAGTATCACTTGCTTTCCCAATAGCTGGTTTCTTTCAATGCAATGTGTCTGTCTCTTGATTTATTATTTTTTTTATATAGTTTTTTTCTGTGGCTGGGTACAGCCGTGAGTAATTTCATATCATGCCCCTGGCACTGAACAAAACTGAAGCCCATCCAGCAGGAGGGAGTGTGTGTTTCATCCACCTTTCGCTCTTTCGTTCATTCTTACTTCAATATTCTCCAGACCCAGAGAGAATGATGTATGATTTATCTGACCCTGCCAGTGCGTTCAAAGACCTGGCATTAGACCGGCTCAGATGAAGCATGGTTTGTGGCCATTCATCTGCCTGTGATTAGAGGAGAGTGCAGTGAACCGTACAAGCTGCTCCCCTCAAGCCCACCCTTATGCTTTAAACTGCTGTTTTCAGTCCTCTCTTGGCATTCTGCAGGTAATGCATTCTGACAGTGCCCGAGTGTGAGCGTATGTCAGCACGGCTTGCTTATGCATGTGAAATAGGTGTAAATTTGATCCCTGGTCTGCAGGGTGCAGTTGAAGCATCTAGATAATCAGAGTAACACTTTCAACAAGTGTTAAGTACAGTGGCTGTTGTTGACTGTTTTTTTTTTCTTCAGGGTTATCCTTAAGCAATCTTAAGAATGCAATCATATTTATTTTATTTAATCCACACAATGAAATGTTTAACATACAGTTGCATTATGCATGTCTAAAATGATCGCAGCTGTCATGCACCATTAATCTGGGCACAGTTTGATGCACTTTTTTTCAAGAGAACATAAAAGCCTGTTATTTGTTCTTGCGTCTGTGCACACCGGAGCGGTTGTTAGTCATCTCACAATGCAACACCTGTCCAAAGATAACATCAAACTCGTATTCATCACCTTCCAAGTCTCAGCCTGGGTCTTCAGAATGAAAGATTTTTGGATATGCCTCCTAATGAATTGCCAAAGCACTGTTTTCCATCAGTCAACATAGTTTTTGACTTTAAAAAGAGGTTTCTGGTATTGCCTGCATAATGGGCAAGTTCAGCCACCTCCATCAAAGCCATCAAAAACAATCTGTGCATTTCCTAAGAATGCATTCAGTGTAGGGATGAAGTATAGGGTGAATCTGGAGTCAATGCAGCAGTAACATGCAAATAATGAAGCTGATCTCTTGTATTCTTAAGGGCCGTTCACACAAAATGCGTTTTTGTATGTAAAGATGCTCTAGAATCTAGATGAATGTCTTCGCAGTCTCGCTCATGACATCTCAAATTCAATTACAATTCAATTATTTCAATTATACTTCTCATTGTCTCACATTTTGCATTCCACTGCACTGCTTTTTCATAGCTTTTCTATGAAAACATGCATTAGATGGATTTCTTTGACTGTTGCGCTCGCATCTTTTTGCAATGTCTCATGCATATAGTGTTCTAAAAATGTGGCTCTCAAGTTAAAATAAACTGTTTATCTGGACCTTGATTGTTTTTTTTTTTTGCATTCCACTGATCTGATTTCCCATAGTTTTTCTTTGGAAATGTGTTAGATGGAAGTGTTTGACTGATTCACTCATGTCTCTATTGCAATGTTTTGCACATTACACACCACTAAAAACGTGTTGCTCAATTTAAAAGATCAACCTTTAAAAAATCGTGTCTCTAGACCTTGGGCTTTTTTTTTTTTTTTTTTTTTCACTGCCCTGCTTCTCCCGTTTTCACATTCCATTGCACTTCTTTTCTATTGTTTTTATATGTAAACATGCACTAGATGGACGTGTTTGACGTGCATTGTTGTGTCGTGCATGAAAAAAATCACATCTTTAGACCTTGTGTTTTCTTCCATTCCATTGAGTCTCACATTTTTTTTTACACCAGACCCTCTTCTAACCCTTATTAAACCCTAAAGAAGCAGTTTCAATTTAAAAAATCAACCTTTAAAAAATCTTGTCTTTAGCCCTTGGGTTTTTTTTTTTTTTTTTTTCACTGCCCTGCTTCTCACGTTTTCACATTCCATTGCACTTCTTTTCTATTGTTTTTATATGTAAACATGCACTAGATGGACGTGTTTGACGTGCATTGTTGTGTCGTGCATGAAAAAAATCACATCTTTAGACCTTGTGTTTTCTTCCATTCCATTGAGTCTCACATTTTTTTTTACACCAGACCCTCTTCTAACCCTTATTAAACCCTAAAGAAGCAGTTTACATGGAACACGTTTTGCATTGGTACTTTTCCATTGTTTTCTATCATGTAAACATTCACTAGATTGATGACCGTTGCTTTTACCTGTTGTGTCTTTTCCAGCATATCGCTCATGACACGCCGCTAAAAAGAGTGGCTCTCAAGTTCTTCAACTTTTAAAAAAAGTAGTTACATTTCTTTCTTTTTTTTTAAGCTCAAAAACACATTCTGTGTGAATCACCCTTTAGGCTGAACCGGTCATGACCTTACTCTTTAGTATCAACTTTGAGACTTGCATACACCATGGCATGGAGATTTTTGCACAGACTACTGTCAGCAGAGATCCTCCCAAAGGTACAACAGTATTTTTTGTTAGATTTGCATAACACAAGACTTCAGACCGAAAGTGTCTAAGTTAGCACAATGGAGCATTGTTCGGTCAAAACACGTTTAGAGCTCGAACTAATCTGTGGGTGCACAAAAACTTAGTTAAATGTACAAAAGAATGGTTTGATTTAAATATAGTTCTGAAAAGGTGTTTACAGAAATGTTTCGAGACGTTTTCGGAAATGCCTGCGTCAAATGCGGAGTCTAAGGTGTAATTGTGTGCTTCTGTCCTGACCTCATAATTGCATTGTCACCAAAACCACAGTCGAAAATGAAGCAGCGCAGTATAGAAGGATTAAGTTCCTTCAGGTCATGCAGGGTGGTAATCTGGCAGGCGTGCATGTCAGAGCAGGTCAGTGTGCGTGTTGTCGTTATGATGAGACGCGCTCTGACTCAGTATATGTGGACTTCTGCCTGTCGCTTCTTTCTGTTGCTGAGAAGGGAGCAATGGGTGAAAGCCCATCCTTTGTGAACATATATCCAATGTCTGCTGTCTGTATAGGCCCAAATTGTGTTATTTTGAGGACAACCATGTTGAAACACTTTGGCCTTTGAAAATAAATAGGCTACAAAGGATAATGTCTGTGTCAGAGCACACTAATTGGTCTTTGTGCGTTTACTGCTTTTGTGCAACTGGAGATAAATCACTCCATTTTCTTTTTTTAATGTGAGCTAAATTATAGGACTGAGCCGTAATTGACTTAAAGACATGTTGACGATTTTATGTCCATGTGTCGTGAAACAGAAAAGGAATCCGACGACTTCCATACCTTTTTTTATTTCGTAGTCACCCTTGTGATCAGTAGATCATTGTTTTCAGTTAATCTCTTTAGGCACATAAATTGCAAATGTGGTTGAATAATAAATGAAGGATTTTAATGTCATATTTTTGCTTAACCGTTGTAACCAATGCTTGAGAAATAAATTTAATTAAGCAATGCTTGAGAGCCACACTTTTTTGTTCTCTCGGGTATTGATTGTTTACTGAATAGAGCTGTGTCTGTCTATTTAGTATCTCTCCACAATTCCTCTCTGACCTTTCTGTGGCCTTTTATTGAGCATTTAAGTTTATGACGGTACCAGGCTGCTCGCATCTTGACATTCAGAATGCACAGTTAATAAACTTATCAATCTTTTTCAAATGTTTAACAGTTCAGATGCTAGGCAACTCTGTTGTTAGAGTTAACTAATACTACAACTAAAATCATTCATTGAAATAAAGCTGAAATGAAATAAAATATAAATATTAAATAAAAAACTTTAAAAACAAAACTTAAAAATGAAATGAAAATGATAAATGTTGCCTTGGTAACTTTGAAGTTTAAGTAAGATTACTAAAACTGAAATAAAAAATAAAAAGATAAAAATAGCGAAAGCACATAACAGAATTACTAAAATAAAAATGAAAACAAAATATAAAATTAAAAGCTAATTCAAAATATCAATAAATACAATAATACATAACACATAACATTGCCAAAATCTTTAGGGTTAAGTTATTTAGACAAAAATAGTGTCGTTTGATGATAGGTCCAGTTCTAAATGATCTGTTTAACCTCTTCTTTGATCATTTTGTGTTTTCTTGTAGATCAGGAGTTCTGGGCACAGTGTAACCCCACTGTCTGCTGTAGGGGAGTTGGGGGAGCATCTCTCTTTGGCCTCCCTTGATTCTTTGGAGGCCATGTCAGAAGGAGAAGCCCCCTCCGCCTTCACCCGAGGCAGCCGCTCCCGAGCGAGCCTCCCCGTGGTCAAGTCAAATAACCAGACCAAGGACAGGTCATTAGGTAAAGTACTGACTCAGTGTTTTTAACTCATGGGTGTGTTTTTGATTTATTTATTCCCCCATGATTGTCAATAGGTATTTTGAAGTAATGTTGATGAAGTTACAAATCAAGTTTTAAGGCAAGGCTGATGTTAGTCAGATATTAGTAAATTAAGAGTATTTTTGAATCCATGTTGCACGTTAAAAGAGAAGATCAGTAAGTCCCTGTTGTTATTTTAAACAGAATATTTGAATATTATAATTGAATTCTCACTGGAAACCCTTTATAGCTTTGTAACTTTCTTTGTTAAAGAAATAGTGTGTAATATAAACTTAATATAACACGTTTTGATGTCAGACCAAATGTTGATGCCATTTCTAATGTTTTTGCTATTTTTGGCAGCTGGCCTTTTGTAGTTTTTTTTGTTTCGTTTTTTTCGTACACAAAGCATAAACTGTTTTTTACTCTCTGCATATCATACAACGGTTTCAAATGGACTCGTTACATTTAGGATTTAATTTAAAGACACTTCACTTTTTGGAAATATTCTTGAGGTGAATGTGCAAAAACTGGGCATTCTTTCACTTTAATTGGTAAATATCTTAATGTGAATATGCTTCATTTTTAATATCATGCATCGTTTTTTTCGTACACAAAGCATAAACTGTTTTTTACTTCTTTGCATATCATACAACGGTTTCAAATGGACTCGTTACATTTAGGATTGCTAGAGTGAGCGGCGGCCGGCGGATTTGACGAAGGAGCGACCAGCAGGCTTGCAGCGATCACATGTGACGACCCCGGGCTGGACTCCGCTTCGCTCCGCAGCGCAAAGTTGATGTATTTCCTCAGCAACCAGCACGGATCAGCTCTAGGCATGACGAAGCGGATATCGTCCTCTTTTGGAAGACCAAACAAAGTAGTTTCGCTTTCACAATGAAACACACAGCGTCTCGACATGGCGGCAGCAACAATTCTACAGCGAGAATAAAAGTTATGCCTTCTTTCTTTGCGTGAACATTTGGGTGGAGTTATGCAAATCTTCTCACATTGTGACGTAGACATGTGGGGGCGTGTTAGAACGAGCCGTTTTAGGTAGGCGTGGTTGACTCTTAACTTTTATAAAGAATATCTCTTTGGATTTGAGACTTTAGTCTTTGCAACTTTACAGATCTTCTTTATGCACCAAGAGCTTGTAACACTTCAAAGAGAAAGAACAAATTGAAATTGCATCATATAACCCCTTTAATTTAAATAAGAAATCTCACATTTTACATATTGTGCTATTATCAATCTCTTATACTTGGTTTATATTTAGGTGTCCTCTACCTGCAGTATGGAGAAGAGACCAAACAGATCCGAATGCCCAATGAGGTGACGGGTGCAGACACCATCAAGGCTCTGTTTGTCAGTGCCTTTCCTCAGCACCTCACTATGAAGATACTGGAGTCCCCCAGCGTGGCTATATACATCAAAGATGACATGAGGAATATGTACTATGAGTTGACTGATGTCAGGTGTGTGTTTTGCTCAACAGAAACTCTTGTCATTGTCAGACATGAATTTTCATTGTCAGACATTAATTTTTTTAACATGAATTATATAATGAATTTAAAACATATAGCATACTATGTACAAAATATTAGGTTATGTTAAATATCGCAAAAATATCACAGCCATTCCCTTTTACAGTGTACTTAGTTATAAGTGCAGAAAAATGCATGCAGTGGTTGATTTTAAGTACGTTCAAACTGTTGGGTGACTCCCTTTTCCACACCCTACTCTTCGCTGGCCTGCAGCTTCCTAACAAGTCAGCAGGAATAGAAAGAGAGCTTGATCAATCTGTTCTCTGTGTGTGTGTGTGTTATTCGGCACAGGATGGGCTTGGTTTTTTAACAAGCGTTATAGTTATGAGGAAGTAGCTTGTGTTGACACGCTTCTAA
>NW_015505585.1:469087-471695 GCF_001515645.1 Sinocyclocheilus grahami | reverse complement strand
TTTTTTTCCCCACTGTGTATATATATATATATATATATATATAGATATATTTGTGTTTTCTTTTTCTTTGCAGGAACATCACATCACACTCTTGCCTGAAAGTTTATCACAAAGACCCAGCTCAGGCCTTCAATCACAACGCAAAAGCCAATAATGGAGAAATTAGGGTGAGTGACGAGAGTTTGATCACAGTTCCACTGAACTGTCCCATTACTATTACTCTTCATGTTCAACTCAAAAATCATCTTTAACTCAAACAACTTTTTTTGCTTTCAATATCGTTTGCTGCTGGTGTTAAACAGGTGGCAGGATCCTGAAGGTTAACGTTCTGCATATGCTCTTTAGAGCTCAGAATTTGAAGCAAATACTTGCCACAGCCAATAATTTTGGCAGGGGGCCCACTGATTGTTCTCTCCACTGTTGCGCAATTATAATGGGTAGGTCACCTTTAGCAAAATAGGTTGGATCTGAGATCTTTACTGTATGTCAAAGGCACAATAGTATTTGCCACGCTGCGTTAAAATGAACTGTTTGGCATCAGGAATGTATATAATGCAGAATTACGCCAATGTCTCCGAAGACCAATGAAGCTGTAATTACATTTTAAAAAGACAAACAATGCTTGTTCCTTATCTCATCAGGCAAGAAACTGAATTTGATTTAAAGTGGACATAAAACGCACAGTTTCTGCCAATCTCATGTTACTCTTGAGTACCTATAGAGTAGTATTGCATCCTACATATCCGAAGAGTCTTTAGTTTTATCAGATTTATAAAAGAAAGATACAGTTTTACAGCTTCTCTCTGAGAAAAAAAAAAAAAAGCTAAAGTGTCAAGCACGTTTGTGTTGTTTACATTATATGCACTTATGTGCCGATTGCCAACAAAACAGAAATTTGTTGCAGTTTTACTTACCGCCTGAGGTTCCGACTTTTCACGGACACGTCCTGGCCAGGATTTCTATATTGGCTATAATATCCAGGTTTTGGCTTTGTTTGCACTGCACAGACCGATCGATGTTATGACATCAAAGTACCATGAGAGCTATAGAGAATAGACGGCTCCTTATGCTTTCGAATTGCTCTCGCAATACTTTGATGTCATACACCAATCAGTCTGCAAAGCACTGATTCAAGTAGAACACACCTAATATGTACGCGTATTTGCATCGCTTTGACCATTCTCTGTAGATCCCATCTTCTCACGTGCCATGATTGGTCAATTATGTACAATGCCAATACCAATGTTATTGGTCAAACTACTTTTTGATCATAACCTTCAGCGAAACAGGAAAACAAAGACAAAACCTGGATATTTTAGGCAATATGGAAATCCTGGCCCCGGAAATACAAACTGCATCCACTGTTCCCTTAACTCTAGGTTCTTTGGGAAGCTGAACAAGGTTATCTTTCCCTCACAACCAAAAACACACTTTTTTTTGGAGACATTCTTCTCGAGCAAGCCCTGTGCAGCGCTGTCGACAACTTCCGTAACCGAATGAAGCACGCTGATGGCCTTGCTCTTGCTCGGTTGATGTGTGCGCGCGCTCTTCCGGGAGAAGTGCCCAGATAAGGAATTCTTGAAAATACTCGCCATACTCGGAAAAAAAAAACCTTTCTGAAACGTATTCGAACCCAGAAGGAGTGTATTTGCTACAGAAATACTCCGTCATACGCCCAACTCGTCTTTTGAAACTTTGGCCATAATTAGCATAAGAATCCAACTCTTTAACAGTGTAAATAAATTTATGATATTGACCTACAAACATACAGTAGGATAATGTTATTCATGTTTAATATCACTTTAGCTACTAGATGTCGTTTTGAAATGCATAAAAGAACATAATTTTTTTATTTTTTATTTCAGACCAGAAATTTACTCATAGCGTCCTATATCTAACAGGATGAGTAACACAGTTTGGAGTTGTTCTGCTGTGGTGTAATTTGCTTTATCTAATTATAAGCAATTCTCGAGAAGACTGCACTGTCTCCAGCTATCTCATCCATATCTTGAGTTCAACAGGCCATGGAGGATTGGGAAGAGGATAATTCAAAGCCAAAATTCCTTGGCTGGGTGTGGAGATGAACTGCAGTCAAACTCTCAGGAGAGCACGGCAGCGGATGCGCCTGACCATGTAGTTCTCCGCTCTAATGAGAGTGCAGAAGGGACCAGCTCCTGTCTGCACCACCACACCACCCACAACGCAAGCAGCCTGCTGTTTAGCTAGGCTTATGTGTTCTTCATAACAATGTCTAGTGCAGAAAACAGGTAGCTAGATGATATACAGCTATATCAATAGAGCAGACCCACTTGAAACCCAGTGCAATTAACTGTATTTTGAACATTTTCTTAAGCATAGTTTGTTCAGAAGAATTAGTCTAGACGAGGGATGTGCAAAACTGCATATTTGCAAAATTTGGTCTGAACAACTAGTTCACTAGTAAGCCCACTATAATTTGGCTGGCTCAGGGTTATGTCCACCTGTCTCCAGTCAAACATTGTTTTTAAATAGGGTGATTGATATCAGTGTAGTTATTGTTACCTACAATTTTTTTTTTTTTTTATTTCATCAGTAAAATAAAATATAATTATGCAACGAAAATGAGAAA
>NW_015505585.1:464255-468845 GCF_001515645.1 Sinocyclocheilus grahami | reverse complement strand
ATATATATATATATATATATATATATATATATATATATTAGTTATGCTCAGCTCTACATTATTCAATGTTTTGGGGGGTTTAGTCTCTGTGAAATTAGTTTGAAAATTCTTGACCACTAATTGAGAGAAAAGGGATGGAAATAAATTGGTTCAAATGTGTGGGAACCCAATGAATAATAACAGGAACATTGTTCACATGCAGCAGGCCATTTGAAATTTAATAGAAATGCATTCAATTTATTGAATTTGTTTGATAAGTGATGCTTTGTTGGCTGGAGCAGCAATACTTTAAATGGGATGAATTTATAAACATAACATCTCACAGATGGTTTTAGCGTTTTGACAGTTACAGTTTGCACACTAAAGCTAAAATCTGCAAAATGTTGGATTTCCAAATTTAGTCCCTTTAGAGCACCACCACTAAAAAGCATCTGAACTCACCAGTTCCTGACAAGTTAGTGGACCAACTAGTCATTTCGCAGAAGGAAGTGCCTGTACACATGTTCCATCACTGCTGGAATGACCAACCGGCCACTCCCATTTTATCTCAACACAGTGTGTTTTGCACATGTGTCAATTTGCGTTCCTGGGACAATAAGATCTCCAACATGTGACCCTGCAGTAGTTTCACTGGCACAGCTGTGCAAAAACACGGCACTCTGCTCACATGTTGTAGTATTGGGAAACCCTTTTCCCAACTAAACCAAATTTTAGATTACTGGGATGATAGGAACTAAAAACAAATGGATGTGTAAAACAGGTCCTCCGAGAGCATGAGAAAGCAAACATGCACAGACACGTTTGCTGATGTGATGCACTTATTTTGAAGGATTGCAAAAATGGACCCATTTTCTGTAATGTTTGGGCCTGATGATATATTGGCCTTTCATTTTGGCTGTTTATCAATGCTGCAAATCTCTTGAAAGTTGAAGCTTGTCCTTCATACACATACTTTATAGACCCATGTACGGTGATGCTCTGTGAATTAGCTTTCCCAGGTGCTTTGCATCACTTCTGACATGTGGCAAACTAAAGGTCCTAGAGACGTTTGCGTTTAAACATGCATGTTTGCAGTACATTTGGTTCCTGTGGTCACATGAGAAATATTAAGTTAATTTTATGGAGGCCTTTATGCACCCATTGAAATAAGACACCTATTTTGAGCTTAGATAATACAATAATGAAACTATGGCTGCACCTGTTTAAACATGCCTGACTCAGTTTGGGTTGTCCTTCATGAGAACTTGGTCTGTTTCTAACAGCAAATTTCTTTAAAGAAATCTTTAAGAAGTAATGACAGACAGACTTAACTCTCAGGTATTTTATTTGAAGCTTGTATTGTCTTGTCATTCATATGATACAGTTTTCAGGATCTAAGCATATAGCCAAATCATCAACCAAATGCATTAAGTGCAATTATAATTTTCTTGGTTCCTCTTATTAATGTGGTCTGAAACTAGACCTGAGGTTATAAGGACAGGTTTGGAGAATATTGTTCGTCTTTAAACATTAAACTCTGAATGGCGGATAATTCAGCTGCACGCACACTCCGTCTGTGGGCTTTATTACTGCACGCTTAAGCATGACCACTGTACAAAGTCAGGTCTGGGCAGGGCTATTGTCTGTGCTTTTGTACTGGTTCCATCTTTTGTTCACATCTGTGCACATATGTCTGAACATAAATCTTATCAACACAGTCATACAATACAATTTTTGTTTTTAGTTTCCTGCTTTGAAAACTTCTCTGTGAAGATTAATCATTTTCGTGACAAATATGTAATAAAAAGCTCCTTTTCATTAAATTCAAAGATCCTTTTCATATCCATTGACTTTCTTTGAGAGTTGTTTACCAGCAGTTTTCAACTGGTGGGATAGCGTTCTGAATAACATGGTCACGGACAGCCAGAGGAAACAAAGAAACAATGCAATCTATGTAAATAATACAATGCAACTAACCATATAATCATGCACAGTTATAGCAAAGTATAAGCTTATCAGCTTTTAAAAGGGAGGAAAATTGTTTTCTATATATTTTGTTACTGGCATCAAAGGTTTTGTGAACAGTTACACTCTACAGTATTTTGGCACAAATGTATCTGTTGCTTGTTTGAAACTAGCCAAATTAAACTGATTCCAAAACCATGAGCGAAAACATGCAAAAAGCCATGAGCAGTAGTACAAATCTAAGATAAAATAATTAGATAAATAATAAGAGTTAAAAAATTACTTGCAACAAGAGTAAATGTGGTTAGCGCTGACTATGATGTCTTTTATGCGGTGAATAAATATATTGGTCATGCACCGAATTTTCTGAAAATTATAATATTTAAATTTTCCGTTTCGGCCACAATAGTTTTGGAGGGCTGAAACCACTGATCGAAACACTTAGCACTTTTCCAATGACACATTTTGAGTATGTCAGTTCCTATTTTGTGCACAAAACATGGATAAGCTACAACAGGTAAACATGTCGGCAGTGTGAATGCACTTTACCATGACCAAAAATTATGCAAGTGTAGCAATATATAAAAATTGTTTGGCTGAAATATTGAGAGGCAGTTCGTTGCCAAATAACTTCCCTATGACTGGTTTAATTTATCAACAGGGAAAATGACACCCAGAATGTCGGTTACCCAAATTGAATTACCCAAACTTTATTTTCAGTTTTGGTTTTCAGCTAAATGAAAACCAGTTGATAACCATTATTTTACAGTTTTTCTTTCTTACACCAAAGTGTTACAGACCCTTCGAAAACCTGCTTTTTTTAACCCAAATTCCCTCTGATATGCTTTTTCGGTCTATCCCTAGATCACAAGAGAGAGGCTCTACAGTGGCAGAGAGCAGCCGGGAGGCCAAAGCCCAGTGCACACATTGCCTCACAGTCCCATACATTCAGTCCAGGGCTCCTTGTCTCCTCCTACACCACGCTCCATGCCCTCCTCCCCTTCCAGGATCCCCTTCAGTCACTCTGTTGCCAAGCCTGGTGGCGCTACCTTACCCAGGGACCGTTTGTCCAACGTGCTCCCCAGTCGCTCCATCACACCCTGCCCCAGTGCCATCCTGGAGCGCCGGGACGTGAAACCGGATGAGGATCTGAGCAGCAAGAGTGTTCCTTTGTATTCAGAAGCATACGGTTCGTCTGAGGCCAGGCACAGTGTAGCCTCATTTCAAGGCAGCCATACCGGAGACATCCCAGATGGGGCGGTGTACATCCAGCACCGCTCCATCAAGTCTGTCGGAGCGTATGCAGATGGCCAGGATCTGCAGCACTCCCTCTACAGACAGAAATCTCGCAAGTACAGTGAGAGTCAGCTTGCCTCGATGGGCTCCAAAACACCGCCTGCTTCCCCTCACAGGGTCAGTGAGGTCAGAATGATTGACATGCTCCCAGGACAGAACTCCCACATGTCCTCACAAGGTGTGGCAGCGGAAAGAGCATCACCTGTGCAAAGATCTTTCCGCAAGGACAGTAATGGAGCCGTGGAGGCGGTGACCAGGGTGAGAGGCAACGTGGTCTCCCCTGTTTTCGCCGACCTTCTGCCCGGTCATGTAGAGAGGTCGTTTCAAGGACACGTGGCAGCCGGAAATCCTCAGAGGTGGGACTTTTTTAAATTAGCTGCAGCTTATTGTGCTGTGAGACAACACAAAATGTTTTTCAGACACACTGAGGCTCATGTGTATATTCTATGATATTAAAACCTTTCCCTTTCTTCTGGTGTTGTTATTTGTTCAAATAGTGCATGAGTAATCAAAGGCTGATGGGGAAAATAACACAATAGTCATGTTGTGTGGTGAAGTAAATTAAATGTAATTGAGAAGAGGGCAAAGCCCAAAATTCACATATATACTACCATGCCTCAAATACAAAAGTTCACCACAGTTTTGCCCTCAGGAACAGAGAAAGGCAATATAATTTGCTGGTTCCCCCTTTAGCATTGTTAGCACTGTTTAATACTCCTTAGATCCTCAGCTGAATAGAATGTGATAATTTATGGAATTATCTCTTTAATGAAGTGAGTCATGTGGCCTGTGTTTTGCAGTGAAAGAATAAAGGCAATGGAGCAGCAGATAGCCAGTCTTACTGGACTCGTTCAACATGCTCTTATGAAAGGGCCAAATCCAAGTGCCAAAGGGACTTCTAGGTACATGTTCACAGAAACATTTAATGTGAATTATAAATAGCATGAATCTAATTTGTGTCAGTATAATGTGACGATAAAAACGGTATAATGAAAACTCGTGCTAAATGATTCTAAGACTTAACATTTTGTCTTTCTCTATAGTGAGAATCCTGTAAAGATGGGGTCTCCGACACAGAATGGTGGTCAGTAAACATTCAGTTATTGATTATAATGATGCTTCCTTTATCATTCCATCTTGTGAATCATGGATCTGAATTTAATCTTAATTTAACCATTTTTGTGTAGTTACCAGAGCAATAACTTCATAAATTGGTGTTTTTGTCCAGGCGTCTGTACTGTAACATCATCTAAAGACCCGGTTGTGCAGACAGACAGTATTTCAGCCCAGGTTCAGCCTCCTGTTAGAGACCCTGCTATATGCTCAGTCCTCTCCACCTTCAGGAGAAAC
>NW_015505585.1:461832-463689 GCF_001515645.1 Sinocyclocheilus grahami | reverse complement strand
TGCTGAAATATGATTGGATAAAAGCTCTAATATAAACATACACTATTGAACGCAGCGCAACCAAGAGAAAAGCTATGAAATGAAGAGAATAGACTACTGGGAATAATTTAATACACAATACACATTCATGGAAAAAATATATTAAAACTAAGTCAGTGATTCTGATCGTGTTTAGGCCAGCAGAGAAGGCCTTGATGGCCCTGACGGCCCACCACTCTTAAAGATTCAGTTTCAAGTAAATGCTGTTCTTTTGAATTTTCTATTCATCAAAGTATCCTGAAAAGAATAATCACTGTTTTCAACATTGATAATAATAAAAAAATATTTCTTGAGCACCAAATTAGCATAGGAATAAATTACATGTTAAAATGTATTAAAATAGGAAAGTTATTTTATACTGTATTTTAATAACATAGTATTACTCTTTACAGTATTTTTAATCAAATAAATGCAGAATTGGTGTGCGTCAGATTATTTTTTCAAAAACATTAAAAACTCTTACCCAAACATTCGAATGGTAGTATATAAACACATAATATATAATTATAGTAATGTGATGTAGTGTTATAATATACACATGAGTTATAATATACAGTTGGTCAGAAGACAAGTGTGTTGATAGAGCTTTTCCTTGCATATACAGCTGCAGAACCAGGATGCCATGAGGCAGATGCTGCGACAGGCAGAGCAGGAGATCTCAGAGAGGTTTTCAGACACTGTGCTGCACCTTGAGGACCCTGTTCATAGACAACGAGTCCAGGTGGAAGAAGAAAGACACAGATATCTGGGCATGGAGGAGAGAGTTCTCGTGCAACTCGGGTAAGACAATAGGACAGCGATTTTTATGGGACTACTGATCCTGTTAAGACCTTGACATTAATTACCGATGATGAATTCATTATGGACTGGTCATCTGTAGAATGTGAGAGACAGCTGTAGACGAACAGAACAAATGCTGCAATCTAGAGGGGTAAATCAGTGCACTGATTAGCTTCTGCAAATGAGCCAGATTTGATGCTGATTAACTGCTCATGTCTGATCAAAGCTGAATTTTCCCAGATCCCCCATACTAATTAATTATAATCCCATGCCTCCACTCAATGCTGAATGCACACTTTAATAAACAAAGACCAGTGTAGGTTTTTAATAGATGTGAACTGAGGGGATTTTTACATCATTAGTGCTGTACTGAGTATTTTTCTAAAAACCCATTTGGTGGTGTAAACCTTGGTAAAGTATAACTAGTCATACCTACATTTGGTGGAGGTGTGTGTGATTGCATGAAACAATGCAGTGAATAATCCACTGTCCCAACCTGTCTCAGAAGAATAAGGCCTGTGAATGTTTCTTTGTGTTTCCTGTCACGATGAATATGTGCTATCCTGAAGGGGAAATATAAGTCAGATTGCTTCAGAAATAAGTCTGTGTTTAGTCACATTGTGCATGAAACCAAGTGTTGGTATTAAATTGTTAGCTAAAACTAAAAAGCTATAAAATATCACTTGAAAAAGGCTAGAAAATCACTTAAAATATAAAAAATGTGTATGTTATCTGAAACTGAAATATAATATTAGATTTAAAAAAACAAACCTAGAAAACATGAACGAAAATTAGGAATGTTGCTTTATCACCTAACTGAAATAAAAATAAATGAAAGCTAAATAGAAATATTTAAATAATTATAATGACAGAAGCACAACAAAATTACTAACTAATTAAAATGAACGCTAAAAATATAAAAACAAAAGCTAATACAAAATATGAATAAACACACTATATTAGTACATAAATAATAAAAAAAATTACAAAGCATTTTATTCCAGTGACCAACAAATACCAGATTATACAAATAATAAC
>NW_015505585.1:458003-460034 GCF_001515645.1 Sinocyclocheilus grahami | reverse complement strand
ATTTTCTTTCACACAACACTCACTTTCAAACAATGAAGCTTTCTGTTGGTTAGCATGGAGAATTCAAGTGGAACTTTTTCACCCTCACATGAAATTGCCTGTTTGTGCAGATTCCCATTGAAATGACTCATATCTTTACCCAGTATTATTTCCAACAAACGGTAACTTCTGTCTCGGGTTTTCCACAGGTTTCAAAAGGGGCAGTAGAGGAGGACAAAGTTCACTCTACTGGACCAGAAGCGGAAAAGGAAATGGAAAGGATCCTTCAGCAGGCACAGGCCAGCCTTATGAAGGCCATTCCTGACCTGGAAGTGAGCAACCAGGTGGACAGCACCCCCTGCCAACCATCCAGCATCTTGCCAGATGAGATGAACTCTCCACTTCCTGTGTCTCCGCTCCCTGGTATGCCGGTCCACTCATATGAATCTTCATATAGACAATTCATTCAGAATGGTTTCATTTAAAAGTAACAACAACAAAAATGATGTTCAGAAAAAAAGGATAAATATGCTATTTAAGGTAAAAATATTTTTTTTATTTATCATTCATTCATAAATATTTTTTACGTTTTGGGGAGTCACACTACATTACAACCTGAACTATTATATGATATTTTTATTATATGAAATTATTTGATGTTTCAGATGCCTTGACATAGTCATGAGAGGCTACAGGGGTTCTTTCTATCATTTCCTGTTTTATGTTTTGTTTTGATTTTCTGCATGTTGGTTGGACCCCATGTTATGTTTTGTCTTTTTAGCTAACTAAAAATCTTTTTTAAAATATTGCAACACACCTCATTATTTTTTTTAATAAA
Organism: Sinocyclocheilus grahami; assembly: GCF_001515645.1. Lineage (NCBI taxonomy): Eukaryota > Metazoa > Chordata > Actinopteri > Cypriniformes > Cyprinidae > Sinocyclocheilus > Sinocyclocheilus grahami. Next base: position 459,217 of record NW_015505585.1, on the reverse strand, counting down.
CCCAGATTAGCTGGTTCAGATGTGTTTGATTATAGATTGGATCTAATCTGCAGGATTTCTAGCGTTTATTGAGGCACTTTTTATCTTACTTCAAACAGAAGCCGCACCACAGGATGGACCCAAAGCAGATAAACCAGTCCAGACCAGTTTGGAAAGGCCACAGAAGCCGACCATAGAGAATCCCCACAGGGCCAGTGTTGACCGAGTACAGCCCAACCCTGAAACGGTCAGCAAATCGCCTCCCCCTCCCCCTCCACGCAGATTCTACCCCTCTGGAACTGGACTCACCACTGGACGCTCAGGAGAGGTGATCTACACCACCCGGAAAGAGTCCACTAGTGCACAGGTGCATGAGTCATGCTTCCTCTAATTAAGATCACACCATTATTCATGTGACTCAGGCCTTGCTAAACCGCATTCCCAGACAACATGACAATTGTCACTACTATTATTTGAAAACAACACATCTATCGTACAGTGTACCGACTACCTGTAGAAATTTCAGTGTGTTATATTTTGCCTGGGTGTGCCGTTCGCTACATAATGTGTCCTTGTTTTTGTGAATAATAATGACAGAAAGTCATGGTAGAGATTCCAGCTGCTTTTGTTGATTTGAAAGACATAATGGAGGGTGAGGGTCGGTCACACTTGACTGGTTGTTTTGGCTATAGGAGGGTGAAGAGGAGGCCCCAAAGCCCAAACCCTTGCGTGTACCCCCAGAGGTCAAGCCTAAGCCCCGCCCCCCTCCTCCTGTCAACACCTCCACCTTACAAGATGAAGAGGATGAAGGAGATAAGATCATGGCTGAGCTACAGGTGAGCTAACCACAATCATCCTCACAGGAGCCACTCACACAAAGACATGAACGCACACTTATTCTTTTACAAACACATGTACAGAGGAAACCCAAACATACAGGAAGTCTGAGACATGTCAGGGGTGTTAAGGGACAAATATTGAGCCCATACAAACATCAGGTGGCCACACCAGTGTCAACATTTACACAAAAGCATCAAAATGAGGGTACTATGACTCTCTCAGAAGTTTGACTTGTGCTGCCCTCTATTGTTAAGAATGGGTAGGATTTACTATAAATCTGTTTTCATGAATCCGATTTTTTTAAATGTGTATATATATATTTGCTTTTAAGGGTGTTAAATACACTGTAAACTAGGGCTGGGTAAAAATATTGATATCTCGATATTAATCGATTC